>NW_026068065.1:2070428-2102543 GCF_014885135.2 Alexandromys fortis | reverse complement strand
AGGAGGAGGAGGAGGAGGAGGAGGAGGAGGAGGAGAAGAAGAAGAAGAAGAAGAAGAAGAAGAAGAAGAAGAAGAAGAAGAAGAAGAAGAAGAAGAAGAAGAAGAAGAAGAACAACAACAACTCTTTCTTGGTATCACTCTATGTTCCTGGTCTTGTTGTAGCAGAATTCTTCCACTATCTACAACTTCCGTCTTAAAACTCTCTTGACTCCAGTCAGCCAGTCTTCTCCACCACCCACCTATACTTCTCCTGTCAGGACCAGTGACCTCCACGTAGCTACGTCCAGCAGGTAGTTCTCAGTCTACCTGCCTTCACTCAGCCATTTGGCTCCTCCCTGGAAGACTTTCTTCCCTTATCTTTGGGTCACCGCTGACCTCTGGTTCTCTCCCATGACTTCTCACTCATTCTCCTTCTCTAGTTGCTCTTTCTCACCCCTGCTCTCCTGCCAGGAACCCTGGAACTCGTTCCTCACGATCCCTTTCTCCCTGTACTGACTCTAGATGATTCCAGTCCCTTCTTGCAGCCCCAACAGCACCCATGTGCTGAGAGCTTCAGTGCTAAGCGCCCAGCCTGGATGACTCCCAGGCTGTGTGCCCACACTCCAACCGCTACTCAACATCTGCAGGTGGATGTCTAAGAACGTCTCAAAATCATCGTGATGAAAACAGCACTTCCTCTACCCCATGCTGCTTCTCTTGATGTCCTTCCTTGCCACTCACAACCCCATCTTCCCAGTTATTGATGTCAACATCACAAACTTAACCTGGGTCCCTTGCCTCATGTGCAAGGGACTCCATGGACTCGTTATATTAAGTTTACAACTGCAAAATACATTGAGGGTCTATCCTTGTCTTACTTAGGGATTCTATTGCGGTGAGGAGACACCATGACCACCGCAACTCTTACACAGGAAAACATTTAACTGAAGTGGCAGCTACCATTACAGAGTTTCAGTTCATTGTCGTCGTGGGACATGGCAGCATTCAGGCAGACTCGGTGCTGTGGAAGTAGCTGAGAGTCCTGCATCTTGCAGGAAACAGGAAGTGGTCTGTGACCCTGGGCAGTATCTTGAGCATATATGAGACCTCAAAGTCTGCCATGGTGACACTCTTCCTCCACCAAGGCCATACCTACTCCATCTAGGCCACACCTCCTAATGGCGCCACTTCCTTTGGAGGCCATTTTCTTTCAAACCACCGCAATCTTCTCTTCATCTCTCCACTTCCACTATTTCAGCCCAGGCCACCTGCCACCTCAGGAGCTTTCCTTCCATTCTGCTAGCTCCTGCCCTAGACCTTCATCTGTCTGCTCCCAACACAGACACCAGACAGGTCAGTTTAAAGGTTAAATCACATTACTCCCCTAATCCAACATGAAGAGCGTCTTGCGAGAAAAGCCAGTCTCTGCAGTAGCCTGGGATAAACTTTGCATGATCAGTCCATGGCGCCATCATTATTCTCTGAACTCTTCCACCACTGACCCCCTTGCTCATTCTGTTCCAACCACAACTGCCTCCTTGTTCTTCCTCTAAACGCAGGGATGCTTCTGCTTCGATTCTATTTACATCTTTCTCCCGGCATCCCCCGACAGCCTGCCCCTTCCCAAGGCCTTACGACCAAGTGCAAGTTCTCAGCAAGACTGACCCTAACTTTCCCTGTTGAGAATGGTCGCTCAGTCCCCTGAAACAAATACAAGTGTTAGCCCCTGTCATAGGCAAGGGAACTTGAAGCTTGATATGGTCCAGTCAGATCCCAGAGCTGTGGAGTTCAGTTAGCTTAGGTTGAGTTGCAAATCCGGTAACAGTTCTGAGCTCTTGACCCACCTTCCTGGGACTCGACTGTAGAGGGTATGGATGAAGGAATGAAGAAAACAGACACAAACACGGGATAGAAATGCTAGGAATTGGGTGGACTAGGCTCTTAGGTGGAGAAACCACAGCTGCAACCCCACCCCCACGCCGGAAACTCCTGGTGTTTATTGTATAGAGTTGAGCAAGGAGGTGAGATTATTACAAACAAACAGAGCAGCAGGGTTTATGGGACACAGCTGGAACAAGGAGGCAGGTTTAGCCAACCTCAGTAGGAGCACTCTCTGTAGAAGGTCAGTCTTCAGGGCATAAATATCCGGGGGAGAACTCTGTGATGGTCCCTTTCCTCAGACACCACGAACATTTGCGCTGAGACCCTCACGGAAGTCTTTGCCATCCTCTGCCCTGTCAGCCTTACACCCCATGGGCTTTGCCTTTTCTGCTTAGGTCTGAGGGTCTGGTATCCTCAACATGGCCACACCCATGTCAACAGCACCGAGGGCTTCCGCTGCTCCCTACACAAAAAGCTTAGAAACTGGCGGCTATTACAAAGGTTTAGTTCTTGCTTACACCAATGGTGTTTCTACCGAGAACCAGCCCTGGCTCTGTGCCAAGCTGTCCTTTTGCCAGGGCCCACACTGAGGCTGTAAGAGCCCTTGAATCTGACAGTTCGCTGGTTGTTGGTAGAAAATAGAATATGGGAGGAGTAACGGTATCTCTCAAAAACTTCTACATGGCAGAGACAAGTGTCACTTCTCTCATTTGGTTAGCCAAAGTAGGTCATGTGACCAGCCTGGTATTAATGAACAGCAAAGAATCATGTTCTCTTAGGGAGACGGTAAATATTTAATAATACACACTCACTGACAGCTCTGACCTGAGATTTTTAACCCCGTCTGTTTTGGAATCTTAAAAACTTAACTATGCATATATATTTTAACCCCATCCACAGGAATTCACACACAGCTGAGCAGTCTTTTTCTCGTTCTATCTGTATTAGCTCTCTTGCTTCACGGCTCTCTTAGTCCATTTAGTGTTGCTTGGAGGCCACAGAGGATCATACAGAAGAGCGGTTCTCCACCTCCCTAATGCTGCGACCCTCTGATACAGCTCCTCATCTTGTGCTGAACCCCAACCACACAATTATTTTCATTGCTACTTCATAACTGTAATTTCACTACTGTTGTGATCATGATGTAAATATTTTTAGAGACAGAGATTTGCCAATGGGGTTGCAACCCACATGCTGAGAGCCACTGATATAGAATATTCCAGTTCTACCTGGTTAGATCCTACCCAGCGTCTCGCCCTCACCACGCTCCTCGGCACTCTGGTATAGAGTTTACCTGTGACAATTAGCACGTACATGCTGTGTCTTTGAGTTACTTGTAGACACATCTGTTTCGTTCACTTCCTGTTGAGTATCTTCCAGTACAAATCCTATCTATGTACAGGTGAGGGTTTTTCTCTGCCCTGGTCCCTGGTGTACTCGTGTAGATGAGACATTGTCTGTTAGCTTTGCAGCTTGTAGCTAACTCCTTTGTCTTTCACTGCCGAGACTGGACCTTTTGTGACACTTACCTTTGTGATCTCTTTAAAGTTCATATCAGACTTGTTGGCTAAAGGAGTGTTCGAATCTGTCTGCTAACCTAAGCAGGGCGTAGGCCCAGCACTTGGGAGGCAGACGCAGGAGGATCTCTGGGTTCAGAGGCCAGCCTGGTCTACAGAGCAAGTTCTAGTACAGCCAGGGCTATACAGAGAAATCCTATCTTAGGAGAAAAAAAAAACCAAAACAAAAGAATATATTTGCTTTTCTATTCTCACTAAAATTATAGTGGCAACAACATAATATTAATTATAATATATTATAATTTGATACTTATATTATTTTAATAATATTAATTATTAACAGCAAAATAATATTAATTGCTGCCTTCTTATTCCTTAAATAAAGATTACTGTAGAATAAACAAACCAAATGGAACAACCCTTCAGAACCCTTGTCATCCGCATGTGTCCCCTCCCCACTGTGGCAAAAGTTCCTGACTAGCCCATCTCTCCTAACATGGCTGTTGAAATAACAGGGCCAGCGAAGCCTGGGATAATACTAGTGCTAGCCTTTGGAAGAGGGCTTCCCTGTGACCCTGACCCAAGAACTCTCTCAGGTTGAAGACCTCCTTCCTGTGTGCTCAGAATTTACTCACTTAGAAATTTTATTTGTATTTATGTGTCTGGGTGTTTGCCTGCATGTGGATGTGTGTTACCTGCAGAGGACTGAAGAGGGCATCATACCCCTGGAACTGGAATTACAGGTGGTTGAGAGACCAGCTCCCTCCTACCCTCACGCCCCTCCCACTCCGCTCCTTCCCCCTCCCCCGTGAGTGCTGGGAACTGAACTGAGGTCCCCAGCCAGAACAGCCAGTGCTGTTAAAGTGGAGCCCTCTCTCCAGCCCGAGAACTTTTGTCTCTGAGAGTAGTACCACTGTGGACAACCCAAGATTGCGGGGAAAGCCCTTCTCTGCTGTAAAGGCGATCGCCATCTGGAAGAAAAGCCTCCTCCTAAGCAGATGGCTGCGGGTTCTGTGACACTCTGGTTTTATTAACACCCTGTCACGAACAGCAGTCACCACTGAACTTGGATGAGCTCCTGTGTATGTGGCATTCGCAGCTTTTCCCTAGGAGATACTAAAGACAAATGTTGCATCCTCTTTGGTCCCGAAGCCAGCTCTATTCCCAGGAGGTGCTTTGGGAAAGTGGGTATGAGCAAAGCAGAAACCAAGCAAGCGGAACAGCTTTCGCAAGTGCACCGTGTGTGTACTGGTAGCTCACTGGGCACTACCCGCCCCTTGGCCTCTCAGGAGCACAGCCAGATTTCCGCCCTGCCCCACTATGTTGTGTGATGAGGCTCCGGCCTCAGCGCAGATTCTGCTGCTGCTGTGGGGACCCAGGCTGGGGTGTGACACCGGCGCTTGGTCTGGCCATAGGGACCGTTATCGCTGCTCGCCATGCCACTTCCTGTCACATATCCGGTGCCAATGCTGTGTCAAGACCATCTTGCAATTTTCAAGCAAGCGTCTCGGCGTCATTTCCTGAGCCACAGAATTTGCTCATGCTGCGAAATGGCCTGCAAAATTTCACTTGGGTTTAGTGGGAGCACACTTCCAGAGAGAGAGAAGCAGAAGCAGTTCTTTTCTCGGACCCGGCCACAGCCCCTTTCCTCGGACGCCCTAGTAGGTGCACTCTGGATCAGGTCTAGCGCATTTATCTAAGTAGAGACCCGCTAAGCAGAGGGGCAGCAACAAGAGAAAATCTAATCAAACAAAAAATATAGGCCATATTCTCTTGGCCACAAACCCCTCAAATAGCCACCTTGCCATCCAGCCTGTATGTTCTGAACGGTAGGTGACAGGTTTGGAGCCAAAGGCTGCCAGCATTAGTTGCTGTGTTAAAGTACTCACTGGTGGTCCTAATTATTTGGGCTGACTCCCCAGAGCCCACATGAAAAGCTAGATGCAGGGGCACTTTGGCAACCTTGATGCTCCTGCCTTGAGCAGGGAGATAGATAGAAAACCAGGCAGGAGCTCACTGGACAGCCAGTCTGGAGTGCAACGAGCAACATCAGAAACAAGACAGGGGGTTACTTCAAAGGGTGAAAGGTGAGGACCTACTCCTGAAGATTGTCCTCTGTCCTCCATGTGTGCACCATGACGTGCACACATCCACACTACACACACACACTAAATAGATAAATAAATGAACATTAACTATATCTGCCTGCATATTGTATAAGTAAATAATTAAGTATTATTACTCCCATCCTCACTTAGTTTTGCTTCAGATGATCCTCTATGGCCACGCCTTCTTCTCTGTGCTGGGGAGGCAGTGAGGTGCAGGGAGCTGGGCTCTGTACAGGTGGCAGTACCATCCTCTCTGCCTAGCCTCAGCCCAGCTCCCTGTCAATAATGCAGCTGACAAGATTTCTCCTTCCTTTCAGCCCTGCTTGCTTATATCATCCAACTTGGTTTTAAATAGCCAATGGGGCCACACTCTTCTGGGCACAGACCCCCAGCTCAGCCACCTTGCCCGTCAGCCTGGGCACAGACCCCCAGCTCAGCCACCTTGCCCGTCAGCCTGTGTGCTCTGAAAGGTAGGTGACAGGGCTTGGGAGCCAATGGCTGCCAGCATTCAGCTGTTGCCGGAGTCCAGCGGATTTACTGTCACTCAGAGACATAGAAGAGAGGTGGCAATGTGTAGCAGGAACTACGTGTCTGGGCAGCGCATTGCATGGTAATAGCCATGCTATGGCTGTGGCACACAGAGAAAAAATATTGCATATTCTTTACTACCTCCCAGTCAGCAAAAAAAAAAAAAAGGATATAGTCAAACCCCATGGCTAATTGATAGAATAATTCCAGCTCAAAGGTAAAAACAAGTATAAAATGAATAGCAAATTCAGCCACTCCTGTTCATTTTGAGGGAGTTAGCTGTATCTTTGGGGCTATGAAATGTGGCGTGTCAAGCTGACTTTAATTACATGGTGCTGCGAATCAAACATTTCTTTTATAATTTTTAAACTATGAGGTGAGATCTGACTCCTAAAAGTTATCCTCTGACCTCCACTCGTGTACCATGGCTTGCACACACACATACACACACACACACACACATACACACACACAATAATTCATTTTTAATTAAGGATAGATGATGTGGGACTCCCCTCTGTATGCTGTGAATATGTTTTATTACCATTGGTTAATAAAAAATCTGTTTCAGCCAATGGCTTAGCAGAGTAAAGTCAGGCAGAAAGCCGAAGCAGAGATAGAGGAAGAAAGAAGCAGAGTCAGGGAGATGCCAGGGAGCTGCCAAAGGAAAAAGATGCCAGTACCTTACTGGTAGGCTACAGCCTCATGGTAATACATAGAATACTAGAGATGGGTTAATTTAGGATGTAAGAGCTAGCTAGGAACACACCTAAGCCATTGGCCAAACAGTGTTATAATTAGTACATTTTGTGTCTGGGTAACTGGGAAACAAATGCCCAGTCTTCATCTACAGATAGATGAGGGGCTGAGGAGACTCGCCAAACAAGCATAGGAACCTGAATTCAGATCTCCATCACCCATGAAGAAGCTTGGTGGGATGGTGCACACCTGTAATCCTAAAGCTGGGGAGCTGGGCAGGCAGCTGCTGGGTGGCAAGCCAGACTTGCCCAGTTGGTGAGTTCCAGGGCTGGCAAGAGATCCTTTTTCAAAACTCAAGATAGAACTCAGTAGAGGAAGCCACCTGCATACGCATGAACATGCACACACATGGACAGACACGTGCACACATAGATACCAGCCATTCACACATCCACCCAAAGTTAGAAAATGAATTAAACAAAGAAGACAGTGTCCACATGCTGCCATGTGTCCCTCGGGACAGATGCATGTGTGCAGGTGATGTTTCTGGAAGGACTCACCCCTCCCCACTCCCCACCCTCACAAAAGCCTTAGCTGAGCTAATCCTGATGGGAAACTGGGGTCACAAGAAGGCAGGGATGTGAGATGAACTTGTGCGTAATATCATAACCAGTTTTCTGTTTCCATTTAAGCATGAGGATTATTTGATGAGCTTTGACAAATGGATGTTATGCTCTTTTATCCTCTAATTATGTGCATATATTGCAAAATGTTATTGAGTTAGAATCTTTGCAAGTTCTGTAGAATAAATTTACATAAAATGCTTCCTTTTGTGAGTGTGTAATGACAGTTTTCCCTGCTGGGGGTATGTCTATGCAGTATGTGCATGCTTAGTGTTCGTGGGGACCAGAAGAGGGCATTAGGTCTCCTGGAACTGGAGTCACAGACAGGTGTGAGATGCTGTGTGGATGCTGGGACTTGAACTCTGGTCCTCCCTAAAGAGCAGCAATCACTCATAGCTGCTGAGCCATCTCTCCAGTCCCTTCCTTTGGTTTTTGAATAGCAACAAGAGAAGGATGGCACTTTGGGAAGATCAGGTGTTCTTTCCTTTCCTTTCCTTTCCTTTCCTTTCCTTTCCTTTCCTTTCCTTTCCTTTCCTTTCCTTTCCTTTCCTTTCCTTTCCTTTCCTTTCCTTTCTGAGTTAGGGTCTCAATTGTGGCCTTGACCGGCCTGGAACTTGCTATCTAGATCAAGCTGGTTACCATACATGGCCAGTCAATCTAACCTTAAAGACAACCGCCCTGAATGGTAGTGAGCCACCTGGCAAAGGTCATGGGTTGTGGGTGAAGGTAGAAGAGCCAAGACCCAGCGGCTGTGCTAGCTTTGTGAACTGAAATGTTTCTACCTGACATAGACTATTAGACTCAATTTTTTTTTATTTTATAGTCACCATATGAAAATTAAGGAGAGCTTTATTGGTCTTCCTCTGAGATAGTATCCAGTTATCTTAAAGTAGCCCAAGCTGACCCTAAACTTCCATTGGTCCTTGTATTTCAGCTTCCTGAGTGCTGGGGATACACACCTAGCCTTGGGGGGAAGGAGGTCTTTCTAGACTATTTATTTAAAGTTCAGGGTTTCCAGATGATCCCTTGAGATATTTCTGACTTATCTTGTGTCTAAATAGATCTGGTTTAATGCTCTGTCTATTCCTTTCTCACCTTAGGGAGTGGAATCCCATTACGTAAGTGGTTAAAACAAACTATGCTGGCCTGCAGAGATGGCTCAGTGGTTAAGAGCACTTGCTACTCTTCTAGAGGCCCAAGTTTGGTCCCCAGCACCTACACTGGGTGGCTTATTGCTGCCTGTAACTCCACTTCTGGCAGATGGAAGACTCTCTTCTGGACTTCAAGGGCACTCACCCATAAGTGGCATACACTCACAGGCATTAACACGAAAATTTTAATATTTTTTAAAATGCATTATGCTGAATGCCCTATGGGGAACTGTAGCCAAGTGAAACAAGGGCTGGCAAGGTGACAGAGAACACAGAGAAGGCACAAGGCAAGTTGTCTCCAGCATAGAGCTGTGAGGCTAGAGGCCAGGTGTGTGAGCGAGAGGTGGGAGGCATGAAAATGGTCCATTGCGAGCTCCCTGAAATGTGGTTCGCTGTGACCACTGTCGTGTTGGTCTCCACTGTTTGCCATCAATGGAACCTGTTTCTTGACCTTTTGAATGCAGGGTTTCACACAAAGAAATCCTTTCTCCTTGTGGTCGTTTGTCCCTCAAAGAGTCAAGTGTTAAAGGCATGGTGACTGATGTGTGGTGATGGCACCTAGTAGGTGGTTTTAGGTCACTAGGGGTTGCCCTTAAAGGGGACTACAGATGGTCTCTTCAGTCTGGAGCTGAGGCTGCCAAATGGTGAGCCCAGATGAACCTTGTCTCTTTCTAAGTTGACTGTCTCCAGCATGCCCTTATAGTACCGACAAGCCAATGCACCCCCCCCCTTTCCTCTCTTATCTCCAAAGTACTCAGAAAATGTCTAGAAAGAGAAAGAGGGAAGGACGGGTAGACAAAATTGTTGTCGATGGTGTTATTAAGGCAAGCATAGCCGCCTGGCGCCTCAAACTGTCCTGTTCCCCGGCTGCAGACGTCTGTCTAAGAAGGGTGCTCAGCAGCTCCGCTTTGTTGTCCTTGTTCAGAAGGCCAATAGCACTTATTGTAAAGGCTAAATTTAACACATACAGCAATGTATACGCATGCGTTAATACAGGCTTAACATGTCATCTGAATACAGCGGCCATGAGACAAACGTGTACTGTGATTGTTGGAGTCACCATTCTGTACATGGTTAGCGATGGCCTGTGTTGCAGGGGACAGGCTAAGTAGTGTTGCTTTATAAAGATGGGATTTATTCACGGCCCTCCAAGGAAAAGATCCGAATATGCTACACAGACATGGGCATTCGTCACTAAAATGTGCTTATAGAAAACTCCCAATTCCCATCATGACGGCAAGGGAAAGAATCCACACAGACAGCCTATTGAGGGCAGAGTTTGACACTGCGCCCACCGCAGGACCTAGACCTTGAGGAGACCCCGACTGCAGGGTAGTTCCTGCTTCAGTGAATCACGGTGCTCCAAGGTGCGCATCCATCTAATAGAGATTCAATTTAGAGCATTCTGCCAGACAGAATTAAATATATTGGCTTGAAAAATTACAGGGAACCTATGTTTCTAACAGTCCCATTTTGCTTGAATCAATTTTCTAAGCATTTCTCTTTTAGGGGTCCTCAAGGCTCATCTACAGCAGTGGTTGTCTATAAGCAGTGGTTTGCAACCTGGGGGTCACAAACTTTTGAGGGGACAAACAACGCTTTCACAGGGGTTGCCAAAGATGATCTGCTCATCAGGTTGTATTACAGTTCTCTCTGCCTGGCCCTGGCTGACCTGGAACTCACTTTGTGGATCAAGCTGACCTCAAACTCATAGAAATCCGCTTGCCTCTGCCTCTAGGGTACTGGGATTTAAGGGTGTGCACCACCACCAGCAGATTTATATTACAATTATTTATTTTGTTTTGTTTTGTTAGACAGGGTTTCTCTGTACCTTTGGAGCCTGTCCTGAAACTAGCTCTTGTAGACCAGGCTGGCTACAATTCTTAAGAGTAGCAAAATTACAGTTAGGAAGCAACAATGAAAATAATTTTATGCCTGGGGATCGCCACAACACGAGGCACTGCATTGTGGGGTCGACGGATTAGGGAGGTTGAGTGAGATCCACTGGTCTGCAGTGTGTGCCCTCCAGATCAACTTTATGTTAGAAGGAAGTACGAAAAGGACCCCCAGCATGGTTTATATAGGGCCTTCAATAACTGTCCATAGGGAATGAGGTAGAAGAAAAGCCATGAAATATCACTTACCACAGACATTTCCACAAGCAAGGATTCCCTCCCATAAACTGAATTAATTATTAATCGGTGGGTTCTAGGGAGGTCAGACCACGGTGTAAGGGCGCTAGTGAGACCTCACTAGTCAGAGGATAGCAGACACTTCATGGGGAGGCCCATGTGATGGCGCCCAAGCAAGAATAAGTTCTGATTGCTGATCTTACGAGGTCTTCTGTGATCACCCAGCGTGTCTTTCCAAGAGGCTTTGCAAGAAGCAACTGATGCACGCCACGTCTTTGTTTCGTCATAGAAATGCTTGAAGGTTTTTTCTCTACATGATGGAAAAATTCAACCCAGGAGAGATTCCGTTTGTTCCCTTATGTCTCAGAGGTTCAGCCTGTGATTGTGAGGCCCTTCGCTTGAGAGCATGTGGGACGGAAGGGATTGTTTATCTCAGGGTGGACAGGAAGCAGAAAGAGGATACAGGAAGAGGCCAGGGCAACCTATAGCCCCCAAGAACATGCCCCATTGTGACCTACTTCCTCTGGGTAGGCGCCACCTCCTAAACTTCCTACAACCTTCAAAAATAATGCCACCTGCTCGATACTGGAAGTTTCGCACACGAGATGGTGAGAGGCAATGGCCTGTCAAGTTTAAAGTAGAAGGGGGACAGAAAATGATAGCAAGAAACATGGTCTTTCACAGCCACTGTTTTTAGAGATTAGCCCTTTGGATAAATCCAATCGTATAATGAAGACTGACATAAAAAATCCCAGCCGCCAAGGGCTATTTCCTACTTGAAAAGGTCTGATTGGAGATGTATAGTGTCAGAACAGATCCAAGAATGAACGGACAGTGAAGGAAAATTTCTAAAAAATTTTCAGACAGAGACAAAGGGACTTTTCTATTCCCATTTTAAGAAGTCTCTGTGCAAGTGCATGTGTATTTATGGGTGAGTGTGTCCATGTGTAAGTGCAGGTCCACATGTGCAGTCTTGCACATGGGGAAGCCAGAGGCAGCCTGAGGTGCTGTTGTTTGTCTTCCTTGTTTGAGGTCTCTTGCCCACCAATGTGTGTGTCAGGCTAGCTAGCTCTGTTGCAAGGAGCCGCTTGTTCGTCCCGGCCACTCAGAACTGAAATAATCACTCAGAGACTGTATTAATTAAATCACTGCTTGGCCCATTAGCTCTAACTTCTTATTGGCTAACTCCTACATCTTAATTTAACCCATCTCTATGAATCTGTGTATCGCCACGTGGCAGTGGTTACCAGGTAAAATTCCCAGCATCTGTTTCTGGCCGTGGTTCCATGGCCTCTCTCTGACTCCACCCTTCTTCCTCCCAGCATTTAGTTCCGTCACACACACACACACACACACACACACACACACACACACACACACACAATCTAAGTTCTGCCCTATCAACAGGCCAAGGCAGTTTCTTTGTTCATTAATGAAAGAAACACATAGACAGAAGGACTTCCTATGCCATAACCCCACCTCCCATCTCCCTGCAGGAACACTGAGAGTACAGCCCTGTGCTATTGTGTCCAGATGAACATGGCTCTGGGAGCCTGAACACAGATCTTCATGTTCATACATGGAGCACGTGCTTTCCCACTCAGCCACGCCTCCAGTCCCACAGATTAAATTTGGAAAGAACGACTCACTCTTGAAGCTGGGTGGAGCTCAGCAGTAGAGTGCTTTCTTTTTTTAACTAATAATTTTTATTACTTTATAAATAATACCAAGAGTGGTTTCTCGAATGTCGCAAGGCCCTGTGTCCTCCCTCTCATTACCTCGAAATCAGCCCCCACCCCTGCCAACCAACAAGCAGAAACAGCAAAAGAAACTTCTCACAACGCAATATGAAAGAGACAAGGGGTCCAGTTTATAAACAAGCAAAGGGACACCCTCTAACTCCAACACTCGGGAGGCAGAGGCAATCTTTGTTGAGTTTGAGGCCAACCTGGCCTACAGAGTAAGTTCCAGACCAGTCAGGGCTACATAGTGGGAGCCTGTCTTTAAGGGAGGAAGAGGTAAGGGAGAGGAAGAGAGAGGAGCAGAGGGAAGGAGAGGAGGGAAGAGGGAGCACTTTATCTCTAAATAAAATACACAAACGGCCACTGGACCCTGCAAATATGCTCTGTATTTTTAGTCGTTAGGGAAATGGAAACCAAAACCACAATGTGATATCACTTCACATGCACTGACTGCAATGAAAAAGAATGTGTCGTGTCAAAACCAATCCG
The DNA here is from genome assembly GCF_014885135.2 of Alexandromys fortis. Classification (NCBI taxonomy): domain Eukaryota; kingdom Metazoa; phylum Chordata; class Mammalia; order Rodentia; family Cricetidae; genus Alexandromys; species Alexandromys fortis. The sequence goes on along the minus strand of NW_026068065.1, from coordinate 2,089,694 downwards.
GCAGTTCCTCAAAAGGCTAAGCTGAGAGTTGCCATGTGAATGAATAACTCCTCTCCCGTGTATATTCCCCAAGCAGTGAAATACACATGTCCGCAAAACCCGCCAGTTAATGTTCATGATCGTATTATTCATCACAGCTAAAAAGTAGAAATACCTCAATAGTAAGTTTATAAAGTAAATACCATTCAGTATTATAAGGAATGAGGTAGAATACATGCTATATTGTGCTTTGAGCTTGAAATGTCCCCGTACACTCACCTTGGTCCTCAGCTGGTGATGCTGTGTGCGAAGGTTAAGAAACCTTTGGGAGGTGGAGCCTCACTGGTGGAAGTTGGTCACTGGGATCATGTGACCAACCAGACTCTTGCTTTAGACGCCATGCTGTTTTTTTGTCTGCGGTCCCCTCTATAAGATGGGCTGTGGACCTCTGGAACTGCATGTAAAAATTAACTCTTTCTTTGATATGTTGCTGTACTTGGGGCATTTTATCACTGCAATGAGAAAAAAATAAGTCTTGCTGCAGTATAGATGACTTCTGAAAACATGCTAGATGAGAAAAGTCAACCACACAGACGCACGAGCACACACAGAAATCCCTCTATTGTATGACTTTATTTCTTTTCTTTTTGTGTTTTGCTTTTCTTTTGCTGGTTTGTTTTCTGAGGAGGGTTTTTTGTTATTGGTTTTGTTTTGTTTGGTTTGGTTTGGTTTGGTTTTGGGAAGGGGTCACTTTGGTTTGTTTGACATAGAGTCTGGCTATTTAACTCTGGCAGGCCTGAAACTCATGATGCAGACCAGCGTAGACACAAACTCAGAGATCTTTCTGCTTCTCAAATGCTGGGATTAAAGGTGTGTGCCACCACACCCTGTTGGTATGATTCTCTTCTCTGAAATAATCAGATAAATCTGTCAGAACTGAGAGCAAAATCGGTGGCTGTCTTTGGTGGGGGGACTTGAGAAGATGCGAAGTGTCTTCTAAGTATGGGTTCCTTTAGGGCCCATGAATATATTCTCAAGTTGATTTTATAGACTGAGACAACACTCTGACCATACTAAACACCACTGAATTGCATGTGTAGATGCATAAACTGTATGCAAATATAACTCAATAAAGATGTTGCAATCATTTTTTAAAAGATCTTTTTATTTATTTATGTTTGCACATGTGTATGCATGTGCTCACGCACAAGTGCCCATGGGGACCAGAAGAGGGCATCAGATCCCCTGAAGCTGGAGTTACAGGTGATTGTGGTGGGCCAGGAGCAGGTACTGGAACTCAAACTTCCATCCCCTGTAAAGTCAGCAAACACGCCTGCCTGAGTTAGGGTTTCTGTTGCTGTGAAGAGACACCATGATCATGGCAACTCTTATAAAGGAAAACTCTTAGTTGGGGTGGCTTTCAATTTCAGAGGTTCGGTCCATTATCATCATGGCAGGACATGGCAGCACGCAGGCAGACATGGTGCTGGAGAAGGAGCTGAGACTTCTACATCTGATCCTCAGGCAACAGGAAATGAACTGTGACACCGGGCATAGCTTGAGTATAGGAGAGTTCAAAGCCCGCCCCCACAATGATGCTCTTCCTCCAAAAAGGCCATACTTTCTAATAGGACCTGCAGAGGCCATTTTCTTTCAGACCCCCACAACTCCTAACTGCTAAGCCATCACTCAGGTCCAATAAAAGATTTTTCAAAGCGATGGAGAATTAAAATACTGAACATACAGGCAAATCTAAATAAGCATTGGCTACACGAAACAGAAACCATGACATTAACAGAGGACATGCCACAGGGAACAGAAACCCTAGAAACAGCTATACATGCAGGAAAGGGTGGTTAGAGACAAACCATTCTAAGTGTCTTGTTCTGTTTGCAAGAAACATACAGGTATTATTTAACTATAAGATTGTTGAACAGTAAGCTTAGCAAATTAAAAAATCAAGTACAAAAAAAATCCCCACAATTATTGAATAGATTCATAGAAGTCAGAAACGGAAAAAGATTTAATAGAAAGCACAAAATCAGATGAAAGAATAAACCCATCACAGAACCCAAATCGCAGTAGACAGACTAAATAAAAGCCCGAGACTCAGACTTAAATTAAAAGACCGATTTAGCTTAAGCAACCCAAGCTATATGCTGTTTTTATTGCCTTTTCTGTCTGCTATTGGGAATTAGAATAAGATTACATTCAAATCTTTTCCCTTGACGTACGTGTGACTTTAAATGAGACACTCTTAGCATCTCACCATGAAAGATGTTTTAGGGTCAGGTCAAGAAAACAACCCTCCGCTTCTGCTTCTTCAAGGTGAATAGAGCCCTACAGGGGAGCGGCTGTTAGTCCTGAACTCTGCACACGGAAGAATAACTGCTTGGGAGTGAGGGCGAGGTTTAAAAGCTATGACATTTACAACACTCTTTTTTTAAAAAAACTGTGAAGACCATCATAACAAAACTCTAACAGGAGATGGGGAAAAAAACCTTTTACGGACAAAGCTGCTGGACTCCTCTGAAATATGTAAAGAAACCCTACATAAATGGAGAGATGCGTTCTGTTCACGCGAAGAAAGGGGATTGAGTAAGAAAGCCCGTTTTCCTAAGTGTCCACTACAATTTTAATACATTTTACTCAAAATCTCTGAGAAATTTTTCCACCAGCTTTAATAAGACCGGAAAATTCTTTCAGAAGAACAATAGGCCCCGAGCAGCCAAAGCAATTCTGCAAGGATACACAGAAAAGCAATCATCCTGACAGAGATCAGAAGTTACAGTGAAGTTACAGCCGTAGACCTGCTCTGATGGCAGATGTGGGTGAATAGAATCGTGGGGCATTTTCTGAAAAGAATGTGGAAATGCTCAGTTAGAAATCAGAGCTTGGAATGCGGCGGGCAGCATTTCCAATCATCAGAGAACAGAGGGCTTCTCAGCCAGTGGTACTGGGCGTTTGACAAATAGTATTTTTCTTCACTTACTTTTTTTTCTGGGTCTGGGATGGAAGTCAAGACCTGTAGCTTGTCACGCAAGTGTTTAAAGAGTAAGCCACACCCCTAGTCCCCTGGACTAAGCATAGTTCTAACAATAGAAAATCAGGCTGGGTGGTGGTGGCGCACGCCTTTAATCCCAACACTCGGGAGGCAGGCAGAGGTAGGTGGATCTTTGTGAGCTGGAGACCAGCCTGGTCTACAAGAGCTAGTTCCAGGACAGGCTCCAAAGCTACAGAGAAACCCTGTCTCGGAAAAAAGGAAGAAAGAAAGAAAGAAAGAAAGAAAGAAAGAAAGAAAGAAAGAAAGAAAGAAAGAAAGAAAGAAAGAAAGAAAGAAAATCAGATTCATGTGTCACTGTGCTAGTTAGGTTTTGTCGAATTGACACAAATTTGAGCCACCTGAGAAGAGGAGGCCTTGGTTGAGAAAATGCCTCCGTCAGATTGGCCTGGAGACAAGTCTGTGGGGACATATTCTTGATTGACGATTGAAATGGGAGGGCCAGCCCATGTTGTCCTCCCGTCTCTGCTCAGGTGGTCCTGGGTCTTGTAAGAACATAGGCTAAGGAGCTGGAGAGATGGCTCAACAGTTAAGAGTGCTTTTTTGTTCTTGTAGAAGACCTGGGTTTGATTTCCATCACCAACAAGGTGACTCACAACTCTCTTAGCTCCAGTTCCAGGAGCTTCTTCTGCCCTTTGCAGATACAATAGGAGGGAAAAAGTGAGACAATACCAATAGTTGATGGCAACGGAGAGGAACAGGGGCACGGGGGGGGGGGAGTTCACGGCTGACCAACAATTCCACTTCCATGTGTCCAAAGTCATGCACACTGAAAAGAATGTTCTTTTTAGTGCTCTGTAAGAGCTCAATGCCAAAGCAAGTCTCTTGACCCACAGGTGTGAAAGGGGGAGATACAGTGTGGGTTATTCACGCAGTTCAACCCTGGGTAGTCATTAAAACCAAGTGAGCCAGATCCATTTCACCGGTATGGGCATATTCAACGTGCATAGCGAGCTAACATGAAACAAAGTAAAACACGGCTTATATAAAGTTTAAAGCTCGTGAGACAATAGTACATGTTACTATGAGCACACAGTCAAGAGATGAAGTCTTCCTGGTTACGATGCACACCCATGAAAAGGAGTGGGGACCTTTAATTCAGCTGTCCTAACATTACATGGTCTAGAGAGCTCCTTGAACTTACGCATCATAAATGCTTCCTTGCGTCATTTATTGTAGGTGTGAGTTGAACTAAGAGCCTTGGGTAAGCACTTTTTCTCTGAGCTGCACTCTGGCCACCCTTGGGAATAACTGAGGCCCACATGAGAACGGGGCACAATTTTTGTACAAAAACTCTGAAGGATTTCCAGAGGTTTCTGGTGTTGCCTGTTAGTCTCTTTCCTCTGCAATTGGTGATGGTTCCTGGGCACGGCTCTGGGAAGGGCTCCAGGGAGGGCTCCGGGCATGGCTCAGGGCGTGGCTCTGGGCATGGCTCCGGGGAGGGCTCTGTGCATGGCTCTGGGGTGGGCTCTGGGGTGGGCTCTGGGGAGGACTCCAGGCATGGCTCTGGGGAGGGCTCTGGGGGAGGGCTCCGGGCATGGCTCCAGGCATGGCTCTGGGGAGGGCTCCAGGCATGGCTCTGGGGAGGGCTCTGGGCATGGCCAGCTCCTGTCATCTTCTGCAGGGTGCCTAGTCTGACTTGGACCAGGTAAGCCCCTCTCTTCTTCCAGAGGACACATTCTCGGGTTTCTCTCAGTGCTCACCAGAACCATAAGTCTGGTGGTACACTAAGTTTTACCCGCTGTCTTCTATAGAAGGCTCTGGAGCCGAGCTCTGCCTGGTAGCTCGTGCTCTGATTAGTGTCTGGTCCTCTCTATGAGTCTGTTTGTGATGTTGTTTCCCTGCATGGCGTGAGCCTTTCTCTATGTTCTGTGATGCTAGCCATGGCCTCTAAATCCTTTGGCTTGGAGGAACAGACCCAGCATCCTCCCGAATTTTCCCAGCACACATAATATGCACATATACACATGAACTCATGTACCTGTTTGCACAGACTCATACACATGAAGAAACACTAGAACCACTCCCTAATCCAAATACTGGGATCTCCCCGTTCCCTGCAACAAGAGTCGGGCTGCTTAATCATTCAAAATGCCGTGTCGTGTAGCTATTGTGGAGGCAGATCTGATTTCATAATGGAAGACAGTGGGAATGTGGCGTGTGCTGTACATGAACACACTGATCTCAAATAACAAAGGGCGGTGCTATTGCCTCATTGGACCCACTGTAACACAATAGCCCTCCATCTACCCACACCCAAGCTCAAATCGTCTGACTTTTCATTCTCACTTGGGGAGCAGAGCCAGTGTCCCTGCACAGCGGACTTCCCAGCTCATTGGCTCTGCTGTGTGTGAGGTTCCTCTCCACTTCCATCTGTCAGTCCAACCGCCCCACCCCTCCCCAGTCCCATTTCCCACCGCCCTCACACCCTAACACTCTAGAGTCACGGGTCTGTTATCTGCCTGGTCGTTAGTTCTCCTGCTGCTTTTCTATCTGGATGGCGCCGTGAGAGGATGCTTGTCTCTGATTCATTTCTACAGGCAGCCATAAAATTCTAGGTGCTGGGCCGGACCACGGTCCACGGTGGCGCCTCACAGCTGACAGCCGAGAACGTCTGCTCGATTATGCTCGTTTGTTTTTTCTGTCCTGGGGATTAAACTCAAGGTTTTGATCAGCCACGGAAGTGCCCTATCCACTGAGCTGGACCCCAGGTCACATCTGTTGGTTGAATTCGGATGGTGGGTCCAGAGGTGTGCACAGTTCTTAGCTTCAAAGATGGCACGCTTGCGGGAAAGCTACTTTTGAAAATCAGGAAGAAAATGTTTGCTCGTCATGGATCGTGAGGTTTTTGCTTTGTTTGTTTGCTTGCTTTTATCTATGGGCAGAAAGACTAATCAACTGTTCCTGGAAGGCCTTTTTCGGCTCCTAGCACCCACGTGCTGACTTCCCTGGAACCTGGCCCATAGGTGGCAGTCACCCTTCACCGTTCCTGATTCCTGGATCACAGTCCTCTGAGGGGCTGTAGGTGCCCTTTACTTCTTTAGTGTTTCCTAATATTAAATGTTTCCTCCCCTTAGTGTCCTGCTTACAAGCGGGGGTGAGGGGGGATGGGCACACAGAGACTGAGTTAGAACAAGTGTCAGAAGACAGAAGAAACATCACCTGGGAATGGGGCTGTGCCTGTGCCTGCTCCCCACATGCTGCCCTGGGGTCTCTCTTGCAGAACTGATAAACAGCCGACTATTTCTGATTATAAATGAGAGTCCCTGCAAATTTTCCTGTTTGTAAAAAGTCATTCATGTTGGAGCAAGCCTCTGTCCCCTGTTTGGTCTTGTCTCCCTTCCTTGCCAACACATTCCCCCAGAATTTGCAAAGGGGCATTCTCTCCTAAATAAGGCCCTGCCCTCCCCTGCCCCCCACAGCAACTACTCAACAAGATTCAGACAGATGCAGAGGCGAGAGTGTGCACACACGTTCATCGGTACACGTGAATGAATCCTCCTCCCTCTACTGCAGAGGGTTCTAGACGGCATAGCCAAAGGAAAACTGAGCTGAAGAGAAGGCGGTCACCTCTGCTTTTCCTGGCCCTTTGGGGCAAACTTGCCCCGTGGGTTATTAAGTTGACATCATTGCCTGCCTGGCCCCAGTTGTTAGTGGAGCCAAAGGGAGATTAAATCATTAGTGTGTGTGGAAATTCCTCACGAGTGTGCTTGACTGAAAAGCTCACGGAATGCTTCCTCAGGCTTTATAAAAACCAACTCAGCAATAAAGGAACCAGTGCTGGGCAGATCTCAAGTCTTTCACCTGTAAAGGACGCTGGTGAAGGGGAGGGCGGCCTGGTCTGTTTCAGTGTGTGCTTTTTGGCCAACAAGTAGGGCTCCAGTTAGATCTCTGCCCTCCCAACCCCCACCCCTCCAGGCTCAGGCAGTCATCCAGGCTTTGGGACAAAGCAGATACACACTGGGCTGAGTGTCCCAACATGGATTCTGGGATCACAGGTAGCTGGTGACCAGCCTGCTCCAAATTTATATTCCTCCAGAAAATGAAAACCAAGGGAGTGAGGAAAAGAGACCCAGAGAGAGAGGAGAGAGGAGAGAGGAGAGAGGAGAGAGAGAGAGAGAGAGAGAGAGAGAGAGAGAGAGAGAGAGAGAAGACTCACTGCAGAATAGCCACTCCCTACCCCAGCCTAGGGCATTCTGGTGGGATTGTGATGCAGACAGCGATCTCCTCTGGTCCCCTGGTATGTGGTGGGGAGTCTTCTTGGGAATCCTCTTACTTCCTGTCCCATCTGTTTGGTCACTTCTGTCACACTTAGACTCACTGGTTGTGCTTCTGAGAGATCAAAACTGACCTGTCCCTCAGGGCGACGGTCTCTCCTGACCCAGACAGTGCAGTCTGCCCCACCTGGTAGCTCAAGGCCAGTGAGGTGAGCCAGTCCAACCTACCCCCTGTGTTTCTTAAATTTCAGATATGTACTCGTCAGGTTTTATTAGGCTACCTACATAGTTGTAGATTATCATCTAAGTAAAACGTTCATCTTCTTCCTCTTCTAAAAAAAAAAAAGATCAAGTCATGTATGAAGTTAAAAATGCAGTTATAGAATCCTAATGTCAAACTTTGGTATTGAAGAGATAAAGCAAAACAGACAAAAAAAAAAGTGGCCTCAAGACAACTACTGACAAGGGAGCAGAGACCGCCTCACTTTCAGCCTTGCCTATGAACAAGATAAAGCTGGTCAGGAAGGTCCATGTTTCAGTGACCATAATAACACGTGTCAGAGGAAATCATCCCGCGGCCCCGACACCTCAGAGAGCTGTAGATGTGAGGTAGCTAAAAACGGGTGAATAGCAGATTCTACTGAACTGCTGTCTACTTGAAGCCCTCCCAGCCACAGTTTCATGTTTTATCCCAGATGTACCACACCGTGAGAGAACACGCCGACTCTTCAGGTTCTCTCCCTTGGAAGTCAATCTCCAGGAATTCAGATTTGCCTTCCTAACATTGAAAAATGGAAAAAAAAAACAAACCTACTTAAAAGCATCACCAATTCCCTAAAATCTATAGAATGAAACCTTAGGGTGGTGTCTGAGCTGCCGTAACATGAATCCAGCAGAACCGCTTCACCTCCCGCCGGAGTTGTTCCATAAGTCTCTAAGAACCAGCCATGTTCTGTGTCTCCCTGGCTTCCGCTCTCTGTCCATTTCCTGCCGTCCTAGTCAGTCCTCAACTCTTCCACCTCACCTCCTTCATAAGCCAAGCCCTCTGGGGCAGGCTCCTCGGGCCCCTTGGTGCTCCGCGGCTCCGGGAAGCCCGGGTTTCAGTGCCTGTGTACAAGCCTCTCTTCCGTGCGTGCTGAGCATTTGCCCAACCTTCTCTAGATCCTTGAACTGCCCGCAGCATCCTCCCTAGCTCCTTTAAGCACAGCAGATGACTTCCAGTCAGTAAGGGCCAGCAACTGTTGGAAGGAATGGAATTCAAATCATGTTAGCGTAATCAAATAAACAGGAGTGCCAGGCCCAGCCCCACACACAGGAGGCACGGCTGGCTCGCTTCTGAGAAAGGAGAGCCCGCCACTTAGGACTAGAAACAGCTTTACTAATAAAAAGAAAAGGGGGGAGACAAAGAATGTTCTGCCCTTCTGGAGTTCAAAGACTGGTGTGCGGCCACAAGGAAATGCCAAGGCTGGCGAATGAAATTAGCGAATTAGAGGTAAGTGATCAGTCATCTTTGCCAGCCACAGTGACCCAAGGATCGAAGCAAACGGGCACAAAGCTTCCGGACGTCATTTCATGACTTACGTGAGGGACCTAAAACGTGCCATGGCGACGGTGGCTCGCTGCGTCTCGATGGGGTATCAAATTTTCCAGAGACGAGGGAAACTGCAGGGTGACAAAGACTTTGTCACCTTCCTGGGGTGAATGCTTGTTTTGTCCATAATTATTTTGAGCATTTCACTGCATTTAGGGCGTCCCCAACCTCACAGACTGGTCCATGCACGGTGGATGTCTAAACTTTTTCTCTAGAGCGTTTGTGGGGTCACAATGGGCTGCCCGCTAGTCATTTGATTACGTCTGTCTGCTCAGGGGACAGGCCTATCCTCCTGGGCCCACATCTGTGGGCCCCCCTTTGTGTCTGCAGCGTGTAGCTCAGCACACAGCATTTAGTAAGGACTGATGGCTGCAGGAACGAACAGATGGAGAAGCTGTAAACAGAAAAGTTACACTCGCGGTAACAGCAAAACCCAGGTAAGCGTCACCCAGGCGTGGCATTCGCCAGTGTCAGGGAAGGGGACTGAGAGCAGCCCCTGCTGTGGCAGCCCTGCGCTACACAGTGCAGCGGGGAAGGGGAGCGGGATCCGGCCTGAGGCCCCTGCTCACTCGCGATCGCGATCCGTAGCGATCCGTAGGAGTTCATTTTCCGCTCTGCACCCAGAATCCACATGGATTTGTCTTCCACACTGAGGTTTTCCCTGGGGTAGCCTGCCTCCAGCCAGGCATTGACAGTGCTAGTCATACAAAACACCGCTCATACCCGGAAGAAGTGGTGGCATATGCTTTTAATCCCAGTACTCAGGAGGCAGAGAAAGGAGGATCTCTGTGAGTTCGAGACCCACCCAGTCCATCTAGCAAGTTCCAGACCTGTCAGGGCTACATAGTAAGAATATATATATATTCATACACATGCACACACATAAGTACATATGTGTATGTATATATGTGTGTGTGCAAATATATACACACATGTATGTGGATATATATGAGAATATTCTCATATATGTTCTCATATACATTCACATATACATGAATGTATGCATTCATATGTATATGTGTATCTATATATTTGTGTATACATGTAAATATATAAATGCATACACATACATGTGAATATATTAGAATGTATGATATATATGCTCANCATACACATACATGTGAATATATTAGAATGTATGATATATATGCTCACATATATATGTTCTCGCATATATTCACATATACATGTATGTATATGTATACATATATACATTTATGTGCACATTTATTTACACAGACACACATATATTCCTTCCTGATTGAATGTGGTTGCACACACATGTAATCCTAACACTGGCAAAAGGAAATTTGTTCTCCCCCTTTGGCTGTCTGACCACCATTCTTCCCAGAAGTGGGGTTCTGTACCCCTATTCTATGTCATGCCTCCTCTTCTGTTGCTCTGTGGCTATGGCACCAGTATGAAGACACTGACGGTGCTGGTTGAAATAAAAATGTCCCTCATAGGGAGTGGCACTATTAGGAGGTGTGGCCTTGTGGGAGAAAGTCGTCACTGTGAGTGGGCTTTGAGGTCCCAGATGCTTAAGCCACAAGCATTGTGGCGATCTCTTCCTGACACCTACACATCGGATGTAGAACTCTCAGCTACCTCTCCAGCACCATGTCTGCCTGCACACCACCATGCTTCCCGCTGTGGTGATGATGGGCTAAACCTCTGCCCTGTAAGCCAGCAGCAATGGAATGTTTTCATTTTTAAGAGCTACCGTGGTCATGTGTCTCTTCACAGCAATAGAACCCTAAGACACTGACTATGTGGACCACCCCTCATTCTTTTTATGGCTCCACAGTTTCGCTTAACTGTTTCCACACCAGTCAACATTAAGTTCTCCTCAACTTTTCCCGTGACTAAATCTTGCTCTTTTCATTATAGAAATGGACAAATTAGCCCGGGAGAAGCCATCTTTGCTCCGCAGACTGTTGCCGTCTAAGGACACGACATATCCATCCACTGCTGAAATGATCCATTTGCCTTTTAAATTTCCTCTGCATAGCCTGACATGACTTTCCTTCTGCTACGGATAATTTATTCTTTCTTCCTGTGTGGTTTGTCTTCTGTCGTAGTCTAATTGGTAATTGTTTCTGCATAATTAGACTATTAATTTCCTAATGTTGGCTCTGTTGCCTGCTTCTTAGGTAAACTTTCTTATCATAATAGATATTTGCCTGATTTCTTTGTTGTTGTTTTTTAGGTAAACAACACCTCCCATAGAAATGACAGCTCCACCTCCCACCTTTGGGTTTTCATTCCTCTGATTTCCCCCCTGAGTTAATTGCGCTAGCTCACATTTCTAGCACATTCGGAGATAATAATGATAATAGTACATATTTTTATTTATTTTCTGACTTTACTTTTTATTCTGGATTTTCGATATTCACAAACGCAACTGGGCTGTGTTTTTATATGTTTTTGCTTCCATTTCTAATGGTTAGCTTCTTGTCAACTTGACACAAGCTAGTATCATCTGAAAAGAGGGATTTTAAGAAAAATGCCTCTATACAACATGTAGGCAAATCTGTAGGACATTTTCTTAAGTGATTGATGATTGATGTGTAAAGACCCATCCCATCATTGATGGTGCCATCCCCGGGCTGGTCGGCCTAGATTCTATATGGAAGCAGACTGAGCAAGCCATGAGGAACAAGTCAGTAACAGTACTTCTCCATGGCCTCTGCATCAGCTCCTGCCTAGAGTTCTTCCTCCTTCTCCTTCTGAACTGGGGTCGAGCATGGGGCCTCATACATGCCAGGCAGTTACCCTGTTTCTGAGCCCTAACCTTCTCATTGGGTCTTAATATCATCGTAACACTGGGTTTCATTTTTTTCCTTTGTTTGGAAATAGCTTAAACTGCATTGAAATAACAAGCCCCTAAAACAGCTCATAGAATTGGCCTAAGGAACTGGGGGCTCTTGCGGGCCGGGTTATTAATAACATTTCCAAATTCCTCCATGTTCATTGATCTGTTTAGATTTCCTTTCTGTTCTGACCACTTTGGGCAATTTATGTTTTCTAGGAAATCCATTGTCATTTATATAAAAAGCATTTAGTAAGCAGCTAGCTATGATCCCTTCAACTTCATTTCTTAAAATATTGTGTAGTTAAACTTCCTAATGGTTTTCTTGATTAAATCAATTATATTTTTGTATTTCATTAGTTCTACCCTTTTCCCAAATTATAATGTAAGAAGTTAAACATGTATTTTAATCAGATTTTCTTTTCCATCTCTCTGAATTTTATTTGTTTTTCACAAGTAGACATTCTATTTACTTTTATTGTTTCTCTCTCTCTCTCTCTCTCTCTCTCTTTCTCTTTCTCTCGATATGGATTTCTTTCTGAGGTCTTTGGATTTCTTTCTGAGCACTGACTTGATTATTCTCATACATTCTGGGCTTTTTTGATAAAGGTTTCTCTACACTGCCTAGGCCTTCAACTCTTCCCACACTGCTATTCAAAGGGCCAGGACTTCAGGCGCAGAGACTGCAGTGTGACTGTAGGGAGAGCCTGCATGTGCTCAGTGCCACCACTGTGCAGGTCTCCCATGCTTTCTAGTTGTTTTGTTGAAAAAGAATTTCTTAGTTTTATGGAAATGCTGTTAGAAACTTTTAAAATTGTATCTACTTGTGTGTGTGTGTGTGTGTGTGTGTGTGTGTGTGTGTGTAGGTCAAGGAACAACTTTTGAGAGTTTTTGAGGCATGGTCTTTCTTGTTGTGTTTGCCTGGATCTTAGGGCACACTCCATCACTGAGGGAAGTCAGGGCTGGAAGGGAAAAACCCGAAGACAGCGGCCATGGAAGGGTGCTGCTTACCGACTTGCTCCACATGACTTGCTCAGACTGCTTTCTCATACACCTCAGAATCGTCTGCCCGGGGGTGGCCCTGCCCACAGTGGCTGGGCCCTTTCTACATCAATCACTAACCAAGAAAATGCCCATAGGCCAATCTTATGGAGACATTTTCTCAATTAAAATTCCCTCTTTCTGGATACGTCTAGGTTTGCATCAAGCTGAAAAAATCCAACCAAGACATGAACTTGCTGCAAAGGCTGGGTGGCCTTTGCACTTGGGAGCAATTCTCCTGTCTCTCCCTTTTATCTCACAGAAGGAATTCTGGGATTGCAGATACTCAGGTCAACAGGCTTGCATAGCAAACACTTCCACCTGCTGGGCTCCTGGCCAGAGGGTCTAAGCTGGACTAGTGCCCCAGTTTGAGAGTTAAGGAAGCATTATCTCAACCCATTTCTCTCATTCCTGAATACTTTAAAGAAGACTTATTCTCTGACGCGGCATTTTGACAACTGTATATATATATTCAAATGATTTTCTGGTGGTGTAGTGTGTGTGTGTGTGTGTGTGTGCATGCACCTGCATTTTGAGACAGCATCTCACCGTGTACTCCAGGGTGGCTCACAAGATTTCTGCTATAATCCTGAGTAACTGGGATTATAGATGTGCAACCCACACCCATTTTTATCTATTATGCTATTTTGGTGACCAATATTCTCATTTTTTCTGTGCTTTTCATAGTCTCATATCAAATAATTAAAATCTTCTATCACTAATATTTTTTTCTCATTCTCCTTTTATTTTCTGTAATTTTCATTGTAGGCGTTTTTGCTCTGTTTTATTGACTTTTTTCATTGTGACTTTGCTATGTAATCATTCTCCAAACCTGGTCTCAGCTCCTAGATCTTCCCGTGGTTGACACTTCTGCCATTATAAAATACCACACTCTCGTCTTGTGTTAAACTCAAATTCATTTGGTTTTAAGGATGCTAATTTTTGTTTGTTTGGTTAGTTGACTGCTTTGCTCTTGTGCTGTGTAAATGAGCCAGTCCAAAACTTCAAGACACGTTTGTTTTTTTTTTTTTAAATAGTATAGTTCTTTATTGATTCTTTGGAAATTGCACATTGTACACCCCAATCCCGCTCATCTTCCTGTCCCTCCATATCCACCCGTCATTCCTGCACCATCCACCCTGAAGGACTCCGCCCACAATTAGTTAAAAACAAACAAAACAACAACCTCGCTCCTCCAACTTTCCAATACCTCTTCATTTGTCCTGGTGGCATTGGGACCTGGGGTGTATCAGGCAGTGTACCCTTTTGTCCAGTCAGCTCCACCTGCAAGTGTCCATGGCAATGAGTGGTTGGTCTGGTTTGAGGCCTCTGGCCCACCGTCATCACTGGACTCCCACCAGAACTCCTGGATGTCCTGCTTTTGCCCCGTCGTGGAAATCCTGCGGCTTTCGTCCTGCAGGGGTAGTCTTTTCGTGTGCTCCATCGTCACTTGTATCTGGTGCTTGCTGGCGACTGTTGGTGGCAATGTTGGTTGAGCCTATTAGCAAGGACACTGCACTTGGATTCAGGGAGAGGCCAGACTTCCTCCAACCGTAACCATCTTTGGTTTCTAGTATGGTAACTCAGAGCTCCGAAGATCAAGACCCCACGAGAACAGGGGGCAGCTGCGCTGTCACTGACAGTATGTCAGAACACATAGCATACACAACCTTTCCTTATCCTATGGATCAACCAGCCACTAAGACAGGCCCAGATTCAAGAGGGAATATACCCGAACTCTGTTGAAGAAGCATAAAGTAATTAATAAACATATTTTAAACCCACCATCATGTCTCTCTGCTCACCACAGGGGTCTAAGTGAACTCTCTTTCTCCCTATCTTCTGTCTGTCTGCCTGTCTGTCTGTCTGTCTATCTGTCATGTCTGTCTGTCTGCCTATCTCTCACACAGATATCATCATCACATATGCAATCATATCCATATACAGACATACATGGAGTTGTATGATTATACTAGCTCTCAAAGTAGGTCCTTAAACTGTACTGGTACTTGTAGCATTTTGTAAGAAGTAACCAACATATAAAAGGAGGACTATATTGATTATTGGCTAATAACAAATGTGATTCCAATTCTTGGTTTTTGCTTTGTTTTGACACACGGCCTCCTGTAGCCCAGTTTAGCTGTGTAGGTCAGCTAAACTTGAGCTTGGTATGTTGCCAAAGATGACTTTGGACTTCTGATCCTTTTGCCTCTGTTTCCAGAATGCTGTATTACATGTGTGCACCACCATGTGCCAGGGATCAAAGCCAGGATGGCATGCACGCTAGGCCAGCTCTGCCAACTAAGCTAAATGCCCAGCCCAGGATATTCCCATTCCTAAAATATCTGGGAAGTGCGAGGATGGAAAGTCTCAGTGAGGTTCCTCGGAAGACAATTTTGTTGGTTCGCTGTCCCTAGACCTAGCTGGCTTCGGAAGCTCCCAGCCTCACCAGCCTTAGCCTTTCGGGCAGGCTGCCATAGCAACCCCTTCCTGGATGTGGGGCTTGCGCTTCTTCTGCTAAAGCTGATGTAAAAGTTCCATTATGGTTCTCAAAGTTCTCATGTTTCTCAAAGTTCTCAAAGTTCCATGATGGTTCCTCTGATCTTCCCCACTAACTGGACATCCTACTCTATCCTCCCACTTACTCACCATTGGGTTGACATTTATCAACCCTGGCCATGGGCTGGTCTGTGAAAGAGATACCAAGATGATTACTGCCTGGACCAGCTTTCAAGGGCTTTACAAGGATGATGGAGTCATGAGTGGCAAAGTCCTGGGGGATCAAATCAGTTTGCAGCGCTCTCACAACTGATCACCCACGTCCACGCTTCCTGATGTGTAATTAGCAGATCTCCACTCTGGCAGAAACTGGGTTGTCTGTGTGCTTTGTGAAGGTCCTTCTCCTCCCTATCCGGGGGCAGAATTGATCACTGCTCAAGCTACGTTTGGAATTACCTTTCTCTTCTCGGTGTAGAGACTCAAAGTGGACGTGATGCTGGCCATTGGATGGGTGGTAAGAGGCTTCTAGCAAAGTTGCCTTCTCCCTTCAAAATGTGCCAAGCTCATCATGACACAGTGTAATCCCAGCAACTGGGAGATCAAGGCAGGAGAGTTGGGAGTTGAAAGTTATGCTTAGCTACCCCGGGAATTCAAAGCCAGCCTAAGATACATCACAAAACAGAGAAAGGTGAGAAGGAATCCAGCCTCAAGGGAGGAGCAGCTGCTAATGTTCCATAGTGGGGTAACTATGATTGACAGCCATAGTTACTGAGGGCCAGCAGAGGGACAAAGAGATGGCTCGACAGCTAAGGATGCTTACCCTTCTTGCAAAGGACCTGAGTTCATTTCCCAGGTCTCACACTGGGAGGGTCATGAACACACGTAACTCCAGTTTCAGGGGATCTGATACCTTCTTCTGGTCTTCAGGAGGACCCCCACAGATGTGTACATACACGAAGAGAGAGACATGTAACTTAAAATAAAGTAAATCTTTAAAAAAGTATTGCTAGATGTCTGGTTTAGTGGTATATGCATTTGGAAGGCAGAAGCAGGAGGATCTCTGAGAAAACTGAGGCCAACCTGGTCTACATAGAGAGTCCCAGTCAAGCAAGGGTTACAGAGTGAGACCCTGTCTCAAAATAAATAAATAAACAAAAAATAAAAACAAAAGCAAGCCAAGAGGAGTTCGAATGACTCTAACACATTGAAATTGTTTTCAGGTAATGAATATGCAAATTGCCTTGATATGATTTCTGCACATTGTAACATGTACAGAAATGCCACAATGTCTTCGAACTATGTTTCATTATTAAACGTCAAAGAAAACGTCTAAAGTTTGTATTTTGTTTAAACTCCCACTGCCTTTTCTCATCAGCTATTGGGTACACTGGGAAGCTACTGCCTCTCCAGCGATAAAACAATGGTTGGCAGAGTGGAAGGCGGGAAGACCGTGGGGCCTTAATGACACAGTAGACTCTCCGAGCTAGCCAACCCTGAAATCGTTGACCCTTTGGACTTGGGATGAGTCACGTTCCTTCTGGCTTAAGCTATTTTTAACTGCTTTCTATTATCTGCATCCAAGATAATCCTGGGTGGGGTCATTGAGTATAAACGGAAAGGGGGGTTCTGCAGGGTCAGCATCGACAGGAATGGCTTCCTCTAGCAGCGGGCACTCAGATGGACTTTGAGCACAGCAAGAGTTTAGGCAGGTCGAAGGGAGAGAGAACATGTCAGGAGGCAATCACAGGCTGGGAATAGTAGGAAGGAAAGCACATTTGCCAGGTGCACACATGTCACCCCAGCATGCAGAAAGCTGAGGCAGAGGATCTTAAGTTCTAGACTAGCGTAGACTACATCGTGAGTTCAAGACCAGCTTGGGCAAAGAAGTAACACTCTGTTTCAAAGGAAGACAAAAGGAAGGAAGGGAGGAAGGGAGGGAGGGAGGGAGGGAGGGAGAGAGAGAGAGAGAGAGAGAGAGAGAGAGAGAGAGAGAGAGAGAGAGAGAGAGAGAGAGAAACAGTTATAACTCTCCCAAGAGTCACCTAAACCTGCACTGGCTTGGAACCTTGAGATAACTTGTGTACATTAAAATGAAAAGAGCTGGGCAAAAATCTGGTCGCTAAGTGTCCAGAACACTTTGCTGAATTCTGCCCCACAGCCAGATGTAATAAAGCAAAGGAGTGAGACCCATCCCAGCCAGTCATCGAGAGACATGAGCCATAGCGATGAAGATGAATGGGGGATCCTCAGTTGCCGACGGTGGGACATGAGTAGACAGGTCCGCTGCTGACCAGAAGGGAGCTGAACTGTCAAAACTACAAGATGAGTAGCCAGGAAAAGGGGAAGGGTTGGTATTCCCTAAGTCAAACCAGATTGCTTGTTAAAGCGACAGACGTCAGGCAAGACGGTGCTCTAGAAGGCCAAAGGTATAAGCCAGATGAAAATCTAGCTACTATTGATATCAAGTAAGCAACAAATTCAAGAACCAAAAATAAAAACTGATACAAAGAGAAACTTCCAGGAAAATGTTAATGCCGGCTGGGCTCCACACCCAGGGGTGTGGAGTTTGTCAGGAAGCATTGACTTGATCCACGCCACCAGCCAGCTTCTCATCTGCTTGCCCACTTAAATCCCCCTCGGTGGGTGAGCGCTTGGAATACACAACCCACTTCAGACCCTGCGGCTGCCTTTATTTCCCTCCTCCTCACAAACACGGATTCGGTATCTTTGCCGTCTAGAAGCCCTCTTGTGTGGAGTGGAGGTGAAGTCTTTTGACGTCTTTTTACTAATGAGATGTCTGCAGCCCTCTTAAAGACCCGTGGAGAGTCTCTCCAGTCACGTCCCTTGTCAAACAGCAAATCGCTTCTCTCTGTCCATGTGCTGTTTACATTTGCTTGGTGGTTTCTTACAATGAACTAATATTTTGCTTTTAAAGAAGTTTGTTTTGACTGCCTCATTTTTCCATAGTTTAAATGTAACTTAATTTACCATTTCTTTTAAGATACTGTGTTTTCTGGTTTATTAAAGAAACCTCTTTCTTTCTCTTGCCTATTATAAGGGCTCTTAGCCCCTGAGCTGCTTTTCCAGCTCCTGAAGATGTTACTCTTTTTTAACATTTATTTAATTTATGACGGTTTTGCCTGTATTTACATATGCACAGCACATGCTATGTATGCTTGGTGCCTGGGAAGAGGATTAGATCAGCTGGGACTTGAGTACAGACGGCTGGGAGCTGCCATGTGGTTGTTGGGAACTGAACTTAGGTCCTCTGCCTGAGTAGCCAGTGCTCTTAACCCCTGAGCTGTCTCTTCAGCCTCTAAAGTTTTTCTTTTTGTATTTTATTTATTTTTTACTTTTAGAAGCAGGATTTCCCTGTGTAACAGCTCTGGCTGTACTGGAACTCACTCTGTAGTCCAGGCTGGCCTCAGACTGAGAGATCTGCCTGCCTCTGCCTCCCAAGTGAGTGCGCCACCACCACCCTGTTGAGATTCTTTAGCGTTGTGACTTGGAAACTTTACTGTTTATTCTTCACGTTTACGTCCATAACTTACCTGAAACTTATTTTTGTACATTATATGAGGTGGGAACATAGGTTTTTTTTTTAAAAATAAATACATTCCATCAACTCTACAATATTTATCAAATAGGCCATCATTTCCCATTGCCCTACGCTGGCACCTTTATTGAAAACCAAATGTCTTATCCTGTGTGTGGGTTGCTTTACTCTGTTGGTCTACTTGTTTATACTTGAGGCAATACCAGGCTAAGCCTTCACATTTTCAGTGTTAGGAAACAGTTTTTACAAGCTGGGTATGGCGGCACACGCCTTTAATCCCCAGCACTTGGGAGGCAGAGGCAGGAGACCTGAGTTCAAAGCCAGCCTGCTCTATAAGAGCTAGTTCCAGGACAGCTAAGGCTACACAGAGAAACCCTGTTTCCAAAAACCAAAAGAAAAAAGAAAGATAAAGGTTTTATATCTTTTGGATGGTCTGTGCTATTCTTGGGCTTTTGCCTTTTCCTAAAAATATATACATTTTAAAATTAGCTTGTTACTTTCAATAAAAAA
>NW_026068065.1:2067808-2069834 GCF_014885135.2 Alexandromys fortis | reverse complement strand
TATATATATATATATATATATATATATATATTACTTTTCTATAGCTGTGAGAAGGTGTGTGTGTGTGTGTGTGTGTGTGTGTGTGTGTGTGTGTGTGTGTGCTAATAATACAATTGGTTCCAGGAGTGGGGTTATCATTGCAGAACCTGACCACGGTATTTTGAGAGGAGTGTGGAAGATTTTGGAACTTTGGACTGGAAAGTAGCTAAATGCTACCAGCATTTGCTTCCAGGGCCATGCTAGGAGGATGCTGGGTGACAGTAGTGTTGGGAGCTGAGAGGACCGCAGAGGCCTAGCTCAAGGGGTTTCTGAGAAAGCAAGGACTCTAACAACAACTTGCTGCCTTTTTACCCCCATCTAAGAGTCTGAGACTGAATTAGAAGCAGGGGACAGATTTCTTTGGTGGAGGAAATTTTAAGACACCAAATGCTGGTGGCTGCTCCTTATAACGCTTGCCATAAAAAAAAGAGCAAGCGGAGCAGAAGGCAGCACAATGTACAGATTGGAGAGGGGAAGGAGCACTAGGAAGCTTACTTCTTGTGCTGGAAGAGAAGCTGTAATTGTCAGTGAGATTAGCGCCATTAGCAGGAGGCCTGCTCTACACTGGAAGCTCCCCAGTGAAGCTCCCCTCAGAGCCCCACCCAGGTAAGCCTCCAGCTTGGGAAAGGAAGAGGCTTAAAGGGCTTTCTGTCCTAGAAAGAAACTGTGAACAGAAACTGCTGCTACTGTCATTCAAGAGAGCGAGGGTTCATCCCAAGCTGGCAGAGGGACCTTGGCAATGTTCACACGTGGTGTTGTGTTTAGAGTCGTGAGAGACGGAAGAGTGAAGGGGCCGTGGATTCTTGTTCTGTGGTTTCTGAGAGCCACTGAGGCCAGGTAGCAAGTGACGGGGGGAATCCCTGAGTGACAGCCCAAAAAGGAGAAGCAGCTGTAAGTGGCCCTTGTGTGAAGTGTGAAAATGAAACCTGGGTGACAGTATGGACCCTAAGATTTTGGAGAAGACAGAGCTGTGATATACCTGCCAAAAAGAGCTGCAAACAGGGAATGTAACCAGCCCAAGAAGAAAAATGTATGTCAGAGGTAATAAAGCTGGGGCCATGGAGCCCACTGAGTTCTTTGGCGCCAGACATAGAACTACAAGGTTTGACGTTTGCCCTGCTGGATTTTAGTTTTACTTTGATCTAGTGTTTTTTTTTTTTTTTATTTTGCTCTCATTCACTCATTTTGGGAAAGTGATGTATACTCTGTACCATTATATGTCAGAGGTACATAATTTGCTTTTTGATTTCACGGGGGTTACAGTAAAGAGCTTGCCTTGTGTCTCAGAAGAAACTTTGGACCGTGTTGCGACTGTTAAAGACACAAGGACTTTTGAAGTTGGACTAAGTGTATTTTGCATTCTGTTACGGTCATGAAAAAAGAAGGCCAGGGAATGGGATGAGACCATTTCCCACAGGCCTGGGCATCTGAACACTTGGTCCACAGTTGGACTTCAGTCTGCCCTGCGTCCTGTACCCCAGCCTCCTGGACACAGCTCTGCAGATCGCAGCATGGCCTGTCCACGCATGCTCTTGCTCCTGCCTCCCTACTGTCTTGGCAGGACTGGGAGCGCAGGAGCAGGAGGGAAGATAGCCATTGTTCCCCAGGTATGGCCACAACGGGAGCCTGACTCCTCCCTGTACCACTGTGATTCTGGAAAAGTCACACCGCTACGCCTGAGTCTCAGTTTTCTCAGCTGCAAATAGGGTTAGTAGTGTTGTCTTAACCTCTTGCAGGCAACAGGAAGGAGGTGACATGCCTGAAGATGGTGTCTTCTCCTAAAGAAATCTTACAAAGTAGGATTTTGTTTTGTTTTTATTATTTATTTTGAACACTTGCTGGGCTCCGGATGATGAATATGTTTGTAGTCTGTGCTCTGAAGACCATGGCCTCCAGCTCAGACAGATCAGCCAGTCCCAGCTCTGGCCCCACCCCAAGTGTGTGTGTGTGTGTGTGTGTGTGTGTGTGTGTGTGTGTGTGTGTGTGT
>NW_026068065.1:2065720-2067272 GCF_014885135.2 Alexandromys fortis | reverse complement strand
CCTCCTCCTCCTCCTCCTCCTCTACTCCAGAGCCAGCACAGCACAGGAGTCCCAGGATTATGTCTAGAGTCACAGTGGCAGGAAGTGGTTGCCCAGGGAAGCACCTTCCCAGAATCTTCCCTCCTTCCACAGTGCCAGAAAGAGTTGAGTGAGAAGACAGGGCCCTGGGAATGGCAGACTGGAAAGTACAGGTTTTGACAGCATTTAACAGGAAGATGGCAATGTTTCAGCAAAGGGTAGATGGACAAGGTGGAGAGGAAGGAGAAAGGTGTGGAATGCAGCCAGGAAGAGCAGCCATCCCTCTCGGCACAGGTGCAGAATGCAGGCTGGAAGCAGTAAGACCAGGTGCCTGGATGACATCACATGTGCAGAGCCCAGCACTGTGCCTGACTTATGGATGTTTGGCTGGGTCGAAGGTTGGTGCACAAAGGAACCGACAGTTTTAAAGGACTTGTCAGATAAAATATGGAGCTGGTTGGGTACAAGAATGAAAATTTTGAAAAGAAGAAAAAAACAAGTCAAACTATGGTTTTTGTGGATGAGCAGTCCTGGAAAGAAGCTGCACCTGCTTGGCCACGGGATGCTTGGGACTTCAGTGACTATGGAGAGACTGGAACGTTCCAAGTCCTGAGCCAATCTTTAGCCTCTTTAACAGTCATTGGCTGCCCTTCTGAACGTGGCCTAGGTGCTCTGTGGCTATTAGGTAAATCTTCTGAATGTATGGGCGGCAGTGTCTTCTACCAAACAAAGGGCTGAGAAGGGCACCAGCTCGTGTCCTTGCTTTCCTGGGACCTGCCCTCCGATGTGAGCGAACACTATCTTGATTTATGATTCTCCTCGTTCTACTACTGTAAGACTTCCTGGAACAGTTGCTATGTCAGAACACGGAGTTTGGAGAAGAAAAAAAAAAAACCACAAACCCTGATTCTCTGTGTCCAATCCATGGTCATTCATGCTGGATCCAGAATAAACTCTCTCTTATCCCCTTTGCGGTGAGAGCTAGGGTTTTTCATGGACACTCTCAACAGGACTCACGCAGCAGATTAGAAACAGGTGGTTTGGGCAGGATGACTAAAGATGCCATGTGGGCTGAGGAATGCAGCTTTGTGTTAGAGCAACTCGCTTGCACAAGGCCCCGGCAGCAAACAAGGAAAAAAATGTATTCAATATGTGGCCTTAGTTTGGCCCATGTAGGAAATCCTGGCAGGGAACTTGTGTGGTTTCTTTCTTTCTTCAACTTAAAAAAAATATTTATTTATTCATTTATTTTTGTGTGTGCATACTTGTCTTTCTCTCTCTCTCTCTCTCTCTCTCTCTCTCTCTCTCTCTCTCTGTGTGTGTGTGTGTGTGTGTGTGTGTGTGTGTGTGTGTATGCCATAGCACACATATGAAAATCAGGAGAAAAGTCGTAGGAATTGGCTCTCTCCATCCTCCATGTGGGTGCTGGGGAATCAAAACTTCATCAGGCCTGGACAGCAGCATTTTTACACACTGAGCCATCTCCGAGCACTGATTTGGCTTCTTGGCGAAGGTATAGACATCCTGATAGATT
>NW_026068065.1:2010921-2065114 GCF_014885135.2 Alexandromys fortis | reverse complement strand
CACAAAGGGCCAAGCACATGACGCAGGGGCCCTGACACTAGGCCCCTGCCCAGCAGGAGAGCCCACAAACATGACCAGATCTCCTGCAATTGAAACATGTGTATCTAGTTTTCTCAGACCCTAAGAATAAGAAAGGCTGGAGACCAAATGCGGCTCGGATACAGTTGCTATTCAACCCGCAGAGTTCTGTCCGTTCACCTTGGAGCTCTGAGCTAAACGTTCCCAATAGTCTCAAGGTCTTCCAGAAAAATGTCTTTCATCATTATTAGTTACACTCTTCAGCTTTCTGGCACTCCCACACCTGATCAGCCTGCGTTGTCACATCATGATAAAATGTGGCCATGTGTCCCCACCAGGGGAGGGGACAGATAGAACCAGACCACTTCTACAGACTATAGACTTTGCTTGTTTGTGTCAACAGTGGGCCCATCCAGAGGAACTGGCCCTAGAATGCTACTCTTGGGCAGCCCCAGGTGGGCAGTCCCCTCCAAGCATCAGGGGCTATTGCATGGGATACTGACCTCCCTGTGTGCCCACCACACCAAGGGGGATTATCATTGTCTGCTCGGCAGGTGGGGTCTCCTCTCCACAAGGTTGCCAGAGAGAACGAGATACTGCATTTATCACCTGGTCAGCTCACATGGAAGGCACAGCTAACACAATTTCACACACACTCACAGCTGTGAGACCCTTCTCCTCTGCACACCCACCCCTACCTGTCCAGTTCGCCATGATGGGACAGCGACGGGCACATCAAATCTGGCCGGGAGAGACTGGGTGTTGTTGTACACTCCACCACGTTTCATTCTGAGACTTTTGTTGGATGCAAGCCGTTGCAGTTTCCAGAGTCTGTTTTCTCTCCTAATGGGACCATACAACCTTGCCTTACAAGGATGAGTTGAGCCTCCGTGGAGAGAATGAATACAGACATTTCTGAGCGCTGTCCAGGGCCTAGCAAAGATGAGTCCATTATAATAGCCGAGAGTCTGTGGAGAACTGTGAAGCGAGCCGGTGCCACTCAAAACCCCCTTTAAAGCAGCCCATTGTACTCTAACCTATTTACTTGTTTTTTTTAAATACATTTTTCCTCTTAAAGTCCCAATAAAGATGGAACACCATGACTGCATGTGGGGAGGGCATTAAACACACATTAGCTATCCCCCGTTCTTTCGTCACTTCCCGGGGAAGCCATACACCTCATAAAATGCCCTGTCAGAGCTGGCACACACACTGCTGATAGCCTCAGCAGGCACTGACCTTGGCACCATGACAAGGGCAACATTTCCAAATGGATGAACACTTCCTGAACAAAGTGTCCAGTGTGCTAGGGATAAACAGGCTTTTCATCAACCAAGCCTGTGTGTTTTCTGGTTCCAACTAGTTTCCCCACTGCTGGGGTCAGAAAGCAGGGGCACCAACAAGAAGTGCCTCTTGGGCAACCTGCTATTCTTGCTCATCCCTCCTAGAGGATTCTGGGACTGAACAGTCTTGGAGGCCTCTGCCTTCACTTGTCATGGCTTCCTTGTTTCCATTCTGCATTTCTGCAAGAGTGGAGCCCAACGGATACATTCCTTTCCACTGGCTGTAGCAAGATCTAAGCACGGGCAGCAGCTCTCCAAGGCTTTGAAGGTCACGTGAGCAAGAATCTGCTGAAGCTTCAAGTAGGACCTCATCAAACACTGGCAAGGCCGTTTTTTAAGTGGATGGGTCACTTTGAGGACAAGGTCATTGAGATGAAGTTCACTGGCGGAGTGAAAAAGGACAATGGACTCCCCAGAAATGAATCACATGTTCAGAATTGAACTGGTGAAACTGGTGTCCTCTTCTGGGCTTATGAGGCTGTCGCTGTCCAGCTCAGCCATTCTTTCTATGTCTACAGATGTCCAGTGACCATCTCAAATGGGGGCTACCATCCCACATTGCAAGGAGGAGTTGAGCATTCAGTGTTCCGGAGACACAGAACAAACCAGCTAAAGTCCCTGCCCTGCTTATATTCTGGAGAAGCACAGAAATAAGCAAGAGGCCTGGGTGTGTGCGTGGGTGGGCAGTTTCTACCTGCAGAATGACGATGGGAATTTATGTAAAGCTTCTGTCGACTGTAAATCAGCTATTCCGTTTCTGCAGGAGCTGAACTGTCCAGACAGTAAAATCTTTGCGATTCCTGGCATACAATGGTCTTGCATCTGAGCTGAGGTGTTCCGGGCAGCATTTGTTGGCACTGTGTGGTGTGAGGGCATGCGAGGGGCATGGTGCTCTAGGTGTGCATTCAAAGCCAAGGCTGCAAGAACCACGTAGGATGCAGCACAGGTGAGTGCTGCTAGACACGCCTGGGATTCGTTACCCATCTGATTGTGAGTTAATGGTTGTTGCATGTCCAGAAATGTGTTGCCAGATGTGCTCTGATTCATACAGATGCATAACCCCATAGAGCAGTGGTCCTCAACCTTCCTAATGCTGAGATCCTTTAATATGGTTCCTCATGTAGTGGTGATCCCAAGCCATAAAATTATCTTTGCTGCTACTTCATAACTGCAATTTGTTACTGTTACAAATCATAATACAAATATCAGATGTGTCAGATGTCTAATATGTGACCCCTGTGTAGGGGTCATGACCCACAGGTTAAGAACCACTTTCACAGAGGGTCATGTCCCAAGTGGGAAGCTGGGCCAAATTGTCCATTCAGAATCTCTTGGAGAACAAGTTCAAATGAATTGCCAGGCCCCACTGCAGAGGTTCTGGTTCCATGGATCTAGAATGAACTGGAGAGCTTTCAGACCAACCAGGCTCCCGCACGAAGTTGGAGCTGCTCATCAGAATTCAGGCTCGTTTTGGTATGACCTTGCTTAGGAAATGCACACTCTGCATTATGAAAGAAGGGGGACAGAAAGACACAGGCGGAGGGGGTGTTGGAAACACTGATAACCTGCCAGCCCGCTGTCCTTTGTATTATCTCAGCGCTGTAAGAAGAATTGTCTCCAGCCCAGAGTGGCCATAGCGGAGGAAGCGTTGAGGGTTTGAAAGTGGAATCACTGTCTTGGAGAAGAGTGGGAAAAGTGTTGGCCAAAGGGTCCTTGTGCCTTTATTGTCTGCCAACTAAGGATAAGAAGCTATGCTCCAAGCCAGCTCCCTTCAGCACCTGCCTGAAGTGCGAGTCATTTTTCTCATTTCTATCTGCTCAACTGGGGTGGTCAGTGCCAGCATAAAACCACAAATGCCTCCTTTTCTGTGAGTGAGCTTTGCAGCCAAAGTCAAGGTCCTCTGGTCTAGTATAAATATCCCATGACCATGGGTCGAGGACGGGTCACAGCAAGACTCTCACATAAATAAAATGTTATCTTTGGACACCTCCCTAAAAGGGAAGCCCAATTACGTTTTACCAGGGTACCCAGCTTTCCAGAACCCCATGATGTAACCCCTACCCTGCGTGTCTGTCCCTGAATAGCACCTGCCTGTGTGGGGGCTCTACCTGAGGGGGCTCATTCACATCCTGTGGTGGGAGTAGCCAAAGGTGTCTACATCTTCCCTATTGAAGTTGTGTCTTCATCAAGTCTTTTTCTGGAAAGACACTGCCTTACCCAAATAAGTAATATGCTAATGAATTAAATATTTGGCTGGCTTCTAAACTACTGATAGAGGAGAATTTGTTATTGTTATTGTGTTTTGTGTGGTCCAGAGAATGATCTAGGATGGCCATACATTGGCTTTGAATAAGTGAATTTATTAAGTATACAGCCAACCAAAGTAAAAGAATAAATAGCAAGAGATAGATAGATAGATAGAAAGAAAGAAAGAAAGAAAGAAAGAAAGAAAGAAAGAAAGAAAGAAAAACATCATAAAATCAGGTGCCCAAACATCCCACAAACATTGACTGGTGTTACAGATCACTTGTTTAACTACTTAACTATTTAAACTATTTGTTTAAATATTTATTTAAAAGATTAGTTGCCCTTTTTAACTATGTAAAGATGTGTTGCTATACCTCACCTGCTTAAGGCACCCAACTGGGCTAATAAAAAGATGGATGGCCGATAGCAAGGGGGAAAGTATAGGCAGGATTTCCGAACAGGGAGCGTAAGTAGGAGGAATTTATGTTCAAGGGGATAAAGAAAAGAGATGCCAGGGAAATGCAGGGGCTAGCCAGACCCAGAGGAAGCAGGAAAGGAGGACATACAGAATGAAAGGTAAAAAGCTCTGAGGTAAAATATGATAAATAACTGGATAAATTAAGTTGAAAGAGTCAATGGGACAAGTCTAAACTAAGACCATGCATTCATAATTAATAATAAATCTCTTTGTCTTTGTTGGGGAGCTGGTTGGAGACCCAAAGAAAAAGCAACTACAAATGGCACCCAAAGTGGGGCACAAAATGTTGTTCTAACGTTGACAGTGGTTGCACCTTTATCTGCTGCTAACTCAGCCAGCAATTGCAACCCTGCAGTTACCAGCCTGTTTCTCTAGCAATGGCCTGGACGCTCAGGTTGCAGCCTGTCAAAAAAAAAAAAAATCTGCTCCTGCAGACATGCCCTATTGCTGCCACCAAAGGTAACTTTAACTAAATCTCTATCATTCTAATTATAAATAAAACTTGAAGTTCAAAGGTTGGGGTAAAACCTGTGAACTCAGAGAGACTGAATAGCCATTAGCTAGCCGTCTCTCCCTGGGTCTCCACGGAAGACCCACGCTTCTGCTTCATCAAACCAGAAACCCTGCACCACTCCAAACCCCACCCTACTACGTCCTGTTTCTATCTCTCAGGGATGCCTTCTGAGATTCCGTGATTGCTTTCTGTTGGTTAGTTACTAAAACAGCCTCCTAACCCAAGGTTAATTTTTTTTAAATTAACACAAATACACACTCAGGGTTTGCAGTGTGATCAAATATCCTCCAACAGCATGGAGTAGCCCCATTGGGACAATCAGCTAGAGCATCCCCATGGAGAGAGCCCTGAGCAGAGCAGAGAGCCACCTCACACAAGGCTTCCAAATAAAAGGACAGTGACAGATGGAGATAGTACCCTCATCTTAGTTAGGGTTCTATTGCTGCGAAGAGACAGCATGACCATAGCAACTCTTAGAAAGGAAAACATTTAATTGGGGCTGGCTTACAGTTCAGAAGTTCCATTCATTGTCATGATGGGAAGCATGGTGACACGCAGGCCAACATGGTGCTGGGGTAATTGAGTTCTACATCCAGATTGGCAGGCGGCAGGAAAAGAGAGTGGAAGTGGACCTAGCTTTTGCATCTGAGACCTCAAAGCCCACACCACACCTCCTAATAGTGCCACTCCCTCTGAGCCTATGGGGGCCAATTACATTCAAACTACCACAATCATTGGATCAGGCACCCACATTTAGAGAAGTTAAGACAGTCAGCTGGAGTTCCCAGTTGAGACTTGTCTCTATGACTGGGTTTCCTTTGGCTTCTCTTTCTCACTGTGGGGACATTTACACACGGGATAAACAATAGTAACCTCTGCTGGATGTGGGTGACCTCCTCAGCCCAATCAAGCATCGTATGACAATGTTCCAATATAATGCACTTACTTTGGGTCTGTTGATTATGTTAACAATGTGTCTCATAGTGGCTCTTCACACATACTCTGTGTTGTGTTTTATCATGTTCACCTCATTCCTCCCTCCTATTTCCCTTCCCTTTCTACCTGGTTTCTCTTCTGATTTCATTTTCCTTCCTTTCTTTGTTACTTTCCCCCTCTCTTTCCTTTTTTGATAGCCCAGTGAGTTTCATTAGGGGTGTGGATGAGGGGTTATTTACAGGAACACAGGTTACATCACTGAAGAAAATCTCTCTCCTTTCCCCAGAGACCATTATGTACCAATAAATATTCAGAGAGGGGTGACCCCGCCCACAGGGAGTGAGTCATTAGTCTTCCTAAAATAAGGTTTACTTAGATTTAAATGTGTCTCTTTCACAGGAGTGTAGACTTCCCAGAAGACTAAACTACATGGAGTCTTTCATGGAGCAATAAAGTATTTAAAAATAAACAAGAGGGATAAAGAACAGAAAGAAACAGGACAACAGGAAACTGCTCTTGGAACACACAAAGGCGTATCTTTCTCTTCCTCCTCTCCTTCGCTGTGAGTGGAGGGCAAGTTGAGTTTGCTGTGGGGCTACAGCTCAAGTCCTGCCTCTTAACCTTTTTCATTTAGAGCATCCTGGGAACCCTTGAGCCACCTTGAGGTGGTCCTTGAGGTCAAAACTAGTTTTATGGTTTTCTTCTTACCTCCTAATTGAGCATTTCAGGAGCCACCTGATGTGTGACGACATGGCTGCATTGCAAAGGATTCTGGGATCTCAAACATTGTGAAAGGCTTTTGACTCACAGATGACAGCTTTCTGACTCACCGAGTCTTTTAGCATTTTAAAAGTCCTGCATTCTGTAAAGGGAACTAGTTTGACGTTAGTGAAATACAACGTTGCAAATTTATTTAACCATAGAGTTTATTTTTGTTTTGCTCTGCTTGGGCCCACACCTGTTGCTAGCCTGTTTTGGCATCTGCTCCTCTAAATGTTAGCC
The DNA here is from genome assembly GCF_014885135.2 of Alexandromys fortis. Taxonomy (NCBI): domain Eukaryota; kingdom Metazoa; phylum Chordata; class Mammalia; order Rodentia; family Cricetidae; genus Alexandromys; species Alexandromys fortis. Next base: position 2,058,576 of record NW_026068065.1, on the reverse strand, counting down.
ATATCAAAGCCGGAATTCCTCTAGCCAAGGAGTTTCTCAACAATTGCTCGTGTACATCATTAATAAAGGAGAATGGACCATCAGACCAGAACACAGCCCATTCGCAGGGCTCAGCTCAACCTCTGCTACTTACTGTGATTTTGGGAAAATTACTTAGCATCTCCTTTCCCAGTGTTCTCCATGTATAAGACAGGAATGATTAGGCTGGAGGTCTTAGCATGGAGCTTGTAAGCTGTAAGTACTATAGAAGAAGAAACCTTAATCTCTCTGTGGTAGTTTGAATGTAATTGGCTCCCATAAGCTCATAGGGAGTGGATGTGTTAGGAGGTGTGGCCTTGTTGAAGTAGTTATGGCCTTGTTGGAGGAATTGTGTCATGGTGTGGGCGGGCTTTGTTCAGCGTGACACTCAGACCATTTCTTGTTGCCTTCTGGTCAAGATGTAGCCAGCACTATGCCTGCCTGCATGCTGCCATGCTCACTGCCATGATGATAATGACCTGAACCTCTGAATTGTAAGGGAGCCCCCATCAATTAAATGTTTTTCCTTTATAAGAGTTGCCGCGGATATGGTGTCTCTTCACAGCAACAGAAACCCTAACTAAGACATTCTCCGGATGACGAGTGTGATCTTCTAGGGTCAGGACCCGATGACAGGCTGTGGACCAGCACTGTCATCTGAGACACATCTTCAATGCCTCACAGACTTCAGTTCATCCGCAGGCACGCTATTGGCTCGGCTGAGGCAAGCTCTGAAGGCTTCTCTGGTGCTGATGTCCTGTGACTGAGCACACAGGTTAAGAGAGCAGGTGCATCCCAGGAGCAAAGTGCAGAGGGAGAGGGTGGGCTAAGAGCCTCGGGGCCAGTTGGCATCTACAGGGCAGAGGGGGCTCTCGGAATAGAATGTTGGCCTTTGGAACAGAGTTGTCTATAGAGTTCTGCCTCCCATTGACCAGCATCTCACCTTACCCAAGTGGGAAAGAGCAAGAGTATAGGGCTGGTTGCCATCAACAACCTGTCTCATCTCCATACTGGTGTGCCTAAAACTGACTGAGTAAGCTGAAGCTCAGTGGCAGAGCCCTTCCCTAGCATTCACAGGGTCCCGTGTTCCATCTGCAGAACCTCCAAACAAATGAACTGGTTGCCTGAGGTGGAGGAAGCAAGCTTTGTAAAAAGACCCTCTACTGAGGTCTGACTCTTACTCAGCCTTAGAGATCTCATGTTGACATTGGCTATTGACTGAGGTTTCTGTCCTGCCCAGTTCCTACAATCATTAAGTCCCAAAGAAATCACACAGAGGCTTGTATTAAAGATAAACTGATTGGCCCATTAGCTGACGTTGCTTATTAACTCTTATAACTTATATTAACCCATTATTCTTATCTATGTTAGCCACATGGCTTGGTACCTTTTTCAGCAGGGTAATCACATCTTCCTTCTTCTGTGGTTGGGACAGGACTGGGGAGGAATGAGCTTTCCTTTTCCCAGAATTCTCCTGTTCTCATTGCCCCACCTCTACTTCCTGTCTGGTTGTCCTGCCTATACTTCCTGCCTGGCTTCTGGCCAATCAGCTTTTATTTAAAACATAGTTGACAGAATACAGAATTGTCCCACACCAATTGGCCTTGTAAGAAACAGCAGCACCTGCTGCTCCCCAAATTCCCACACTGTGACTTCATCGCTATTGGGTATGAAGGGCCTTCACAGGCTGAAAACACTCTGAAATGTAGCCTAAGAGAGTGCCTCAAATCAGCACTGGCCTCATGGCTATCTATGGCTTGCATGTTCTTCATAACTGCAATATTCCCTCCAAATTGAAATATTTGGGCCATAAGGAGAGACAGGCTCAGGAGCCTCGGGGGTTGAACAGGAAATAAACAAAAGGTCATATATCTTGGAAGAGCAGGTACTTGGAAGATTTTTGAGGGCCTCTACCAACAGTATAAAATGGAGAGGATAGTTTCTTTTCTTTTTTAATGGTTTATTTAACTTTATTTTATGTGCATTGGTGTGAAGATGTCAGATCCCCTGCAAATGGATCTTCAGACAGTTGTGAGCTGCCGTGTGGGTGCTGGGAATTGAACCCGAGTCCTCTGGAAGAGCAGTCAGTGCTCTTAATCACTGAGCCATCTCTCCAGCCCCTAGAGGATAGTTGCTAGGGCTGGAGAGTGACAAGAACACCAGGAAGAGGAAGAGAGATGTCTGGAGTGTGGAGCTGCCCGCAGGTTGCTCAGTGCCTCAGGGATGCAGTTTTCCAGCATCATCTGCACTGGGAGGGCCCTCCGGGGACACAACTTTTGGGGTACCCTTGCTCCTTGTAAATAACCCCTCACAATACTCTTGCCAGGAACCTCAACAAAAACTCAATGACTCATCAGGAAAGTGCAAATCAAAACTACTTTGAGATTCCATCTTACCCCTGTCAGAATGACTGGAATCAATAACACAGTGACAGCTCATGCTGGCGAGGATGTGGGGCAAGGGGAACACTCCCCCCATTGCTGGTAGGAATGCACACTTCGACAGCCACTATGGAAATCAATGTGTCAGTTTCTCAGAAACATGGAAATCAATCTACATCGAGATCCAGTTTTGCCACTCTTGGGCAAATACCCAAAGGATGATCCATCCTACCACAGGGACACTTGCTCAATCATGTTCACTGTGGCTTTATTAACATAAAAGTCAGAAATTAAAAACAATCTAGATGTCCCTCAACAGAATAATGAATAAAGAAATTATGGTACATTTACACAATGGGGTATTAACCAGCTGTCTAAAAAAATGACATCATGAAATTTTCGGGTAAATGAATGGAACTAGAAATAAATTATCCTGAGTGAGGTAACCCAGATCCATAAAGATAAATATGGCATGTATTCACTTATATATGGATAGAGGTTATTAAATAAATGGTAATCTAGCTATAATCCATAGAGCCAGAAAAGATAGGCATAGAGGACTGAGTGGGAGAGACACAGATCTCCCTGGGAGGTAAGAAAAAAGAATAGATTTTATGGGTGGGATGGAGGGAGGGGATGACCAGGAGGATCAGGTAGAAAGAGGGAGATGAGATGGTGTTGAAGCAGGGAATGAGGAGAGTCAGCTAGAATTGAGGGGCAGTTGAGGGGGTGACAGGGAAACCTAATACAGTGGAAAGGAACAGAAGTAACCCCTAATAAGATTCTGCTAGCACGCCTTTAATCCCAGCACTTGGGAGGCAGAGGCAGGCGGATCTCTGTGAGTTTGAGACCAGCCTGGTCTACAAGAGCTAGTTCCAGGACAGGCTCCAAAACCACAGAGAAACCCTGTCTCAAAAAACAAAAAAACAAAAACAAAAAAAAATAATAACAAGATTCTGCTATACTCATAGATCAGGGCCCTATTCAGCCATCATCAGAGAGGCTTCCTCAAGCAGCAGATGGGAACAGACGCAAATATCCACAACCAGTCATTACACACAGAGAGACACCTTGAAACACACAGCTCTAAACGAGATATGTCTCCACCCAATCCCTCCCCTCAGAGCTCAGGGAACCAGTGGAAGAGGAGGCAGAAGGAGCTGGGAGACAGGAGGGATGGAAGACACCAGGAGAAGGCCATCTAAAACATCTGAGCAAAGCTCATATGGACACAGAGAGACTGAACTAGCAATCACGGGGCTTACACAGGCCCACACCAGGTCCTCTCCATATATATTATAGTTTCCAGTTTAGTACTTTTATGGGACTCCAGAATGTAGCAACGAGTAGGTCCCTGGTTTTTGTGCCTTCTCTTCGGGTTCTTTTATTTTTCTGCTGGCTTGGCCTGTCCACCTTTGATGAGATGTTTTTTGTTTTATCTTATGTCTTAGAAACCTGTTCTGTTCTTATGAGATGCTTAAAGAGAGTGGATGGGAGAGGAGGCAGGAAGGAATTTGGAGGAGTAGAGGGAGGGGACCCTGTGTTCAGATCATATTGTATAAGAAAAGAATCTAAGTTCAATAAAAGGGGGAAAAGAATAAGGGAAGGAAACAACACAAAATCAAAAGAGAAAAGAAAAAGATACGTGTAGGAGGAACGGGCTGCTTGTTTGTCCCGGCCGCCCAGCTAGCTTACACCTGAAATAACCACACAGAAACTGTATTAATTAAAACACTGCTTGGCCATTAGCCCTAACTTCTTATTGGCTAACACTTACATATTAGTTTAACCCATCTCCATTAATCTGTATATCGCCACATGGAGTGGCTTACCAGAGATCCTAATGGAGGATCCATGACTTCCCTGACTCTGCCCTTCTTCCTCCCAGCATTCAGTTCTATGCTTTCTATCTACCTAAGTTCCGCCCTATCAACTAGGCCAAAGCAATTTCTTTATTCATTAACCAATGAAAGAAACACACAAACAGAAGGAACTCCTACACCAGATATGTTTTTCCAAATTCATGAAATCTCAGCTAGACAGTAATGGTGCACACCTTGAATCCTAGCACTTGGGAGGCAGAGGCAGGTAGATCCGTGTGAGTTTGAGACCAGCCTTGTTTACATAGTGAGTTCCAAGACAGCCAGAACTACACAGAGGAACTGTGTCTCAAAAAACCAAATTAAATAATAAATAAATAAATAAATAAATAAATCGAGCAGTTTGGATAACTAACAAACATCTCATGTGGCCATGAAAATATTAGCTACTGGGATATTGCTGTCTTCCATGTTTCCAAGGCATTTGTGCCCAGCTACGCTATTTTTCCCTTTTGTTTTATGTTCTATGTTCCTCTGTGTTTGACAGTAAATACTTAATTTTTTAAATTTACTTATGATGCTAAATAAATACTACTAAAATAAAAATAGTCTTGTGGAAACAAACAAATAAACCAGCAAAACCAAGCGGACATAGGTGCAGCCGTTGCGTGGTCTGTCCTGAGCTCCCTTTCTGAATGCCTGCTCCTAGTTGTGCTTGAACAAGGACGTAGCGCCTCAGCTGCCGGCTGCTGGAGAACTGGGATGTGGGGGACAGTAGCCGGTCATCACCTTCTGCAGGTGATCTACCACACAGCAAATGGGATGACTTCCTTTCCCAAACCGTTTCCAGGGAAGAAGTTAGTTGGTTTGGGAGGTCACTTCCACTGAAGCGGTTAAGTCTGGGAACACCCAAGAGAGTCTTTAACTCCAAGGGTGGGCTTGAGGGTTTGTCGTTGGGGAAGAATCTCTAAGGGTGCAGCTTTGTAAGAGCGCCATTGTTTTCTAAGGCGTGTGAGCAGTCACCCAACTGTCCTCCATGTGTTCCCTCACTGATGAGTAGTTTTTGGCCACTGGGGCCAGTGAGGTGACTCAGCAGGTAAAGGCGCTTGCCACCAAACCTGACAGGCCGAGTCTGATCCAGGACCTACATAGTGGAAGGAGAAACTAATCCCCCCAAGTGTCCTCTGGCCTCCACCCGTGTCATGAGGAATGTAGGCATAGGTCATCCACAGACACTGGCTCAAGAAGATCTTCCATCCTTTTAGTCTTTGCTTCATTGTGTGACATACCTGTGACAGCTCCTCACCAAAGACACCTGATGGCCATGAGGATGGAGGAATGGCAGCCTTGTCTAGAAGCCCCAGCCAGTGAGTTCTCCTTTCGAGGCAGAGAAATAGTCACTTCCCTGAGAACATACCCACTTGAATACAGTTGCAGCTGTGACCAAGACAGAAAGTGAAACCGGCACTCTCTGCGGGGACTTTCAAGGGATGTGCTCAGGCAAGCTGCTGCTGTCTGGACTGGTCCCTCCGTGAGAACTTCTGATGGGAAAAAGGCAGGCGTCTGGGGAAGCCTCAGAGGACCCGTGAATCCAACCTAGGACTCCACACTTCTGGTTCCCACATGACATGGACAGGAAGGAGAGGACTTGGAAGGAGACAGTGGCCTAAGAACCAGTGGCCTCGTCTCCTGATGGAAGTGCCTGGCGGTAGATGTAGAAGATGAACGCATTTGGTGGCAGAGATACGGCTTAGACACTCCTGAGCTAGATAGGAGACACATGGCAATGACTTAGACATGAACATCAGAATCTTACAAGCATGGTAGGGGAAGTTAAAGGGGCGGAGACATCGGCTTCAGTCTAGAGACACACAAGCATTCGTGGCCCCAAGGCCCTAGAGAAATGGGGACAGCGGGCTTTCTGGGTGACCACAGGTGGGAATGGGCATCCAGTAACCACTCAGAGGACACCTCCTGCTGGAACGAGAGGTCACTTGTTCTGGTTAGTGTTTTGTCGAGCTGATACTAGGTAGAGTCACCTAGGAAGAGGGGCCTCGGCTGAGGAATTGCCTCCATCAGATTGGCTTGTGGCTTGTCTGTGGACATCTTCTTCATCAGTTGTTGATAGAGCAGAGTTCAGCCCTCTTTGAGCAGTATCATCCCTGGGCGGGTGGTCCTGGGTTGTCTAAGATGGGAGGCCAAAGCCTGGCGGTGGTGGTACACGCCTTTAATCCCAGCACTCAGGAGTCAGAGGCAGGTGGATTCCTGAGTTTAAAGTCAGCCTGGTTTACCAAGTGATCTACTAGACAGCCAGGAGAACCCATCTCGGGGGAGTGGGGGGAACGAGAGTGAGACAGAGAGAGAAAGAGGGGGGCAATGGAGGGAGGGAGGGAGGAAGAGGAGTGGAAGGGAGAGAAGGGGGAAGGAAGGAAGGCAGGGAGAGAGGGGGAGGTAGGGAGGGAGAGAGGGAGGAAGGGAGGGAGGGAGGGAGGGAGGGAGGGAGGGGGAGGGAGAAGAAGGCTGAGCGAGCCACTAAGCAGCCTTGCTTCAGTTCCTGCATCCAGATTCCTGCCTCGAGTTCCTACCCTGACTCTCTTTTGCGATGGACTATGAGCTGTGAGCTGAAGTAAAAACCCTTTCCTCCCTAAGTTACTCTCGGTCACGGTGTTTATCACAGCAATAGACGCAAACTACAACACTGCTCCTGGCCCAAATCCCAAGTGTCACCCCAGACCCCAGATGCCTTCCTAACGTTTCTAGCGCTCCATCAGCCATATAAAACAAGAATGGAATTTAACCAGATCCCACAAAAGTCACAGAAGACACAGTATTTAAAAATGCTATAGCCGGCGACCAAAGCCTCGTGTCTGCTATGGGATGGAAACTGGGGGCTGAGGGCATGGGCTGTGGAAAAAGGACATGCTGCCCTGGACTTCCTTCAGATTCGAGAGCACAAAGGGCCAGCGTTTTGCCAAGAAGCAAGATGGGGCGGGGGTATAAGAGGGCCTGTTTTTTTTTCCCCTTGTCTACACGTCTCCAACTGCTCGTCCATGCTTCCAGCCGTTCCCATATGCTCACAGATTTTAAAGCCACAATAGATGCCAGGGGGAGCAGCTGTGGAGTGATTCACACCTTTGTTCATTTTCAGCACCCCCATCCGATCTTGTCATTCAAACCAGACCCTTCCCCGGCCTCCTGCTCACCCTCTGCATCCGGGGCAGCAAGGAAACAGCAAGGTAAGCCTCCTTACATACTCCTCACATGTGCTTGCGTGTGCGTGTGTGTGTGCGTGCGTGCGTGTGCGTGTGTATACACCAGTGACTGTGAGTTTCTAGGATCCTCTCATCCCAGCCCCCCTATGCCCCCACAAGGGCCCTGGGTTTAGGGACACTTACCCTGGCTTTTTCACGGGTTCTTGGACTCGGGTCTTCATGTTTATTCAGCTAGTACTTTTACCATGGAACCATCCCTTAGCCCAGCTTTGTGGGTTCTTATTGGTTGATCCTTAAGGGTTGAATCTTGCAGAGAGAACCCACAAGTTTGCCCAGCCCAGGAAAAGGCCTGGGTCTGCTGAATGTTTTCTTCTTTTTAATTAACTCGTCCTTCCTATTGATTGTCAGCATCTCCTAAAGATAAGGAAAGGGCCCTGAGGACATCCTTAGCCCACCTATGCTTGACGGGAGGTAACCAGAAGGCAAAGGGTAAGAAAGGGGCCCAAGCTTGGAGTCTGGTGCTGCCCTCTCCGAATGGCTGGCAGAGCCGCCCCCTTTCTGTTTCAGTCCACAGCAGCATCCCATGTTTTGCATGTGGCTACAAAAGCAGCTTACTCTTGCGGAAGAAACCAGTAGGCCTGACCTAGACCCGCCCCCCCCCCCCCAGCATCCCAAATAGGCCAGGCCAGCCCCAGGGAAGTCTGCCCAGTACTCTGGCCTCAGAGGAGTCACTGGCTTCCAGGATGGGGCTGGAGCCACTTCAGAGAGGTGGCTCCCCACACCTGCTCACTCCATAGCTCAGAAGGCTGGGGGACGCAAGGGAAACCGCAAACTTAAGCACAGAAAGAAAGGTGGTGAAGCCATAGTTCATACCTCCCCTCTCCCTTCCCAGGGAGACCGGAAGCTTCCTGAAACAAGACTCTCTGGGTGGAGCCGGAGACAGTGGGGACTCCCAGGGAAGCATGATGGGGGGGGGGTGGAATGATCTAGAAAAGCTGCTGGAACCACTGCTTTGGTGTGTAAACCAGCTTGTGGGTTTCTATGAACTGCCCCCACCCTGCTTAGTTTCTGCTCACCATTTCCCCAGGGGCCACAGAGTAGCTTCCCCTCCCGAAGGTCCCCAGACGAGCTGGTGCACAGCTCTGGCCTCGCTCACTTCTCATGGCACCTTGCCCAGCCATGACCATCGTCAGAGCTCACACAGAACCCATGGAAGACTGCCTAGCAGGGCGCTAGGGACGAGGCTCTGTGGGGATCACACCACTTGCTGTTGCCATGGGGACTGTAGCGGGCATTTCATCCAGTACCTGCCCCGCTCAATATCTGCCCCACTCACACCCATAGGACTGCCGTGGCCAGGTTCATCCTCTGTGACCCCTGGTCACGTTCATGACTCACTGGCCTGAGAGTATACACCCAGTCCGGGAAGAATCAGCTGGTTGAATGAGGACATGATATTAAAGTCTGGGCTCATGGCTCGTGGCTTTTTTTTTTTTTTTTTGGTGGGAAACCATGGGAACTATGCACCAGCCATGCTGGGCCTTGCAATGTAAAGCCAGGCGGGAAGGGGGGGTTGATTGGTTTACGCTCATGCTTCCTCAGTTTCGGGGGAACCCTAGCTTCCTTGGTGCCCTCTTCCCTGCCCCCACCACGGGTTTTTTTTTTTTTCTTTAAGTGCGCTTCCAGAAACATTCTCACTGAGACAGTGAGTCACAGTTTCCTGAGCGCTGCCCTCCTTCTGTTTGCGTTTTTCCTCACACAGTTCCAGGGAGAGGGCAGCATCTGCGTGTTCGGGCCAAAGAAGCTTGGGTCCTGACCCTCTCAAGGTCTCCAGAGGTCATCGACCTCTCCCCCACCACACCCTTCACCTGCTTCTGGGGCAGACGGGGTAGTTTTGATGGCAGCGGTGACCTGTCATAACCCAGTCATGCATGGCCCAAGTACCTAAGGTTCTGGATTTAACTGTTGTCCAAGACCAAGCTGGAGGTGGGGTTCATGCTTTCATGCCAAAAAAGAGTAGGAACGTGGACTCCTGCATCGTACGCGAAGCGAAAGTCAGCATCTCTGAGAATGATGAGGGCCAAGTGGGGAATGGAGGGGAAAGGGAAGGATTCGGGAATGATGAAAGGCATTGCTAGAGTTGGAAGAGATCCCCGAGAGGAAAGGCCTTTGTTTTCCTTTGCCCATGAGTCTCACAGAAAAACTGAACAAAAGCCAAGATAGCCTCTCTTGAAACTGGTTAGTTTTCTGGCTGTTGTGAGCCAAGCCAATGAAAGGCCCACATGCCCTCTGCGTGACCAACCAGGGAGACGTTCCTGTGTTGCTCAGAGGCTGCCTGCCCAGTCCGGGGGTGGTTAAAGATGCTCTGGGCATCTCTGGACTCAGCTTTGACCTTTGACCTTGACTGGCTAAGCTGTCAGGTCACTGGCCGACTTCACGACCCTCAGCCCTCTAACTGTTTTATAGGTGGCCCTCTCTCTCTCCTCAGATTTACACAATCAGCTGGTAGCTTCATCGTGGCAGGGTTAACTATCACAGTGACTGCGCATCTAGCTCCTTGGTTGTGGGGATTTTGGGTGGCGTCCAGGGTACAAGTTTCCTGTCAGAAGCCCCCTGGTACAGTGAACCACACTAGAAGCAAGGTTGTGTGGAAATACGGTTCCTCATATTTGCTCCTGGGGAGCCTTACAGGGGCCCGGGACCCTGCCTTTCCCTTCACCTGCCTAGCTTGATTATCTCGTATCCAAACCAGGCCCTCCATTTACCTTCCTCTTCCTCGGTATCTCACAGTCTACTGTTGCAACCCTTATTCTTCCTTTAAATGTCATTCTCTGTTTTCACTGCAACATATGTGATCAACATGCCATTGTCACATGGGCCTCTTCCCCTACTACCTACAGAGAGCGGTCTCCCGCCTCCCTGACAGGAAAAGAGAGACCCCAGCACTAAAGCATAACCCTCAAATACCCACATTCCTGGGCACTACTGTGGGTCTCAAGGGGCAGGAGCTTCAGTCTCCAGAACCCTGGCTTTGTGAACAGAGTGTATCATGACTTCCTATCGGAGAGTCGCTTCCGTACAGAAGTGTACGAAGCTGTAATATTGCGGTAGAATTTAGTGCGTATCACACCGTACTTTTTTCTCTCCTGAGAACCAGTGATAACGGCAGAGAGGTGACATTTCCCCACCATCCTGCCTAGTCATCCCTATGATGATTTCGGCATGAGAGAATTAACTAGGAAACTGTAAACCATGCCAACAGTGTGTATGCGTTCCAACACACACACATGCACACACACACATGCATGTGCCTGGGTACCTTTGCTTGCTTGCTTGCTGCCTTCCTTCCTTCCTTCCTTCCTTCCTTCCTTCCTTCCTTCCTTCCAGTTGGTTTTTTGTTAGTTTTTGTTTGTTTGTTTGTTTTTCTGAATCATGATTTCGCTGGGTAGCCCTGACTATCCTGACTCTGTAGACCAGGCTGGCTTCTAAATCAGAGATCCTCTTGCCTCTGCCTCTCAAGTACTGGGATTAAAGGCATGTATCATCATGCCTAGCATTGATACCATGATCAACAGCTCTCCTGAGGCATCAATTCAGATACCATGCTAGAAACAGAATGCTTCCCCATATGTGTGGGGCTCTGGGTTCAATTTCCGGCATAAATAAATAAATAAATAAATAAATCTAGATAACACACAATTCTTCCATTGAAAATGCTCTTTGTTCATTATTTTTGACACTGTATAATTTTTCATCATCATATAAAAGTTTCTATATAAATATGGCTATGTGAAATTAATTGACTTCGGTGGCTGTAATTACATTCATAAACTTCTTGGGTAAGCCAGCGTTTGCTTCCTTCTCTCTCTTCCCTCCCTCTCCCCCCAAGAGAAGGAAAGTCACCTCCCCTCCAGCACGAGCGGCCTTCTACATGCAAATCCGCCCTGTAATGCTTGATTTCCTCTGCTTAACCAAAGGTCCAGATGTGAAGGCAAGAGGTTGACTTGATCCAGTGTGCATCTCTGCCACTGCCAAGTTCCCACAGGACATCCCACGTTGAGGATGTTCCCGAAGCACTGTGCTCCCTGCCTTTGGGGGCCAGGCTGTGGCTCTCCAGTCTGAGCTCCTACATTGGTTGGTGACCAGTGAATGTCAGCAGAATGGTTTTGAGGGACAAAAGCTCCCCACTGCACTGACCCAGTGCAGACACATGCTCAGCTCCTCCGAGAAACTCTTCCATCCAGATGTTGGACTTCAAATCTCCCCACCCAGATGTTGGCCTTTGAATGTTTGCGTCCTTCTTTTCATTACTACTTTTGAATGTAGTTCCATACTTGTCCTAACTGGTGTGAAAAGACCCTTCTGAAGATTCAGTCTGCTTGGGTGCAGATATGAATGCTGTATTCTGATGCTCTCCTCATGGCTGGTGGAGGGAGATGACTCCTGAGTAGGTAGTGTTCGATTCTTCTGTGGTCTAGGCACGCAGGAGAACTCATCTTAGAAAGGGAAGAAAGGCATGTGGCCTTCATGGTTTGCAGGCATAGCCTGGAGTCTGACAGCCCTGGCAGGTTCTGGAAGGCTCCAGGAAGCCCTACCAGCCCTCCCAGCAAAGCCATCCTTTAGGGCTGCCATTACTGCCGTTGGCCATGAATATGGATGATCAACAGGCAAGTCCCTAGTGAGGGTCTTCTGCGTAATTAACTGTCCAAGCCTGCCCCCCCCCAGAGAAGAGGGCGAAAGCTTCTGTCTGTAAGTGACTTTGCTTAATCCTGAGCGACAGCTTGCTGTTGCTAGGTGCCTGTTTCCTTCTGCTTTTCAGAAAGAAGGTGACTAATGGGTTGGTTTAAAACACATCTTCATGTAGGCAGCTATTCTTATACTTTGGTTCCCTTTCAAATATCTGCCAGCACTTGGACTGTGCGCTGGTATGCAAATTAGACCTAATAGGGGAAGAAGGGAGATAGATGTCTTTGCTCTTGCAAATCATATTTATGAGGTTAACCAAGTTTATCTATTACATTAGGGAGCTAAGGTTAGAATACAGCGCTTCATAAATGCAATATCGGGCAACAGATTCTATGGATTCTTCCTGCACTGAATCAGGGTTTGATTTTTGCGGTTGTTTGTCTGTCTGCTTTTTGAAAGAGATCCTCACTTTGTAGCCAAGGCTTAATTTAAACTTAACTGTTTAGCCCAAGCTGGTATTAAGCTCAAGACAATTCTTCGCAAACGCTGGGATTATATGTGTGCGTTACTATGCCTGGCTAAGGTAGAAACTTTTCATCTATGCTAAAGTTTAGTTAGATTGAAAGAAAAAAATCTTCACAAAACCAAAGCACCTAGACTCCCACTTCAATGAGGCAGACACTGGAAGCTGTATGCCTGCTGTTGGAATTCTGAAAATGGGTGCAGGATTTTAAAGCATTGTTTAAAACTCAAGCAGAATTGCAAATTCAAGTAATCCATTCATTCAAGGCAAGAAAGTGGGCACTTTGGGCAAGGAATAAAAGGGAAAATGTCACCCAGCATGGCTGCATGTGCCTCTAATCTCAGCATTTGGGAGGCTGAGGCAGAAAGATAGCTATGAACTTATAAAATGGGAAAATTTCAAGGAAATCCAATCTAATAAAAGAAAACTTACAAAAGGAAGAGACCTCCCACCCAGGTATATGAGTACCACCATCATAAAAGGATGAACTACCATATAAACAAACAAAATAAAAAGGTTCCGACTCCAGCCATGTCACACAATGGGACCAATCTAGAAAATTCTCTGATCACAGAGGAATCCTCCCTGTTAAAGAGTGTCTATTTAGTATTAAAATAGAAACGTATTTAAGTCTGTACTTGCTAAAGAATCAGATTATCAGCCAAATGACTCTAAATTCAGATGATTGGCTTGTCAGTGACTCAAAGACTCTGTGGCAGCTGAGCACTTGGGGCCATCATTTCATGTGTGAAGTCACAACTGTCTGTCTCACAGGTACGCGCCAGTGCAGAGAAACTGAGCTCCGGTCAATACAGTGTTAGAGGTTTGCTTTGGTTTTGCAGACAGAGTCTCATTATGGACCCTCGGCTGGCCTTGAATTCGGGATTTTCCTCCCTCAGCCTTGGCGATGCCAGAATTATAGGTGTGTACTACCATTCATGGCCCAAGCTGAATGCCCTTAACAGGTTTCAAGTGACCAACCCTTAGTGATGTCCCCAGCACATCCAGAGAAGAGGTCAGAGTGGAGTTAAAGTCTTTGCCAGGTTTTCTTCTTTAGAGTGTATCTTGGCATAGTTTGGGCACAAGGTCAATACTGAATAATATTATGAATAAATGAATGAGAAAATAACAGAAAGTTGGATTTTTTTATGTCGTCTGAGAATTTCTGCTGATGCTCAGAGCTGAGATGGGCAACTAGTGACTGGCCCCCATCCTGCAGAGAGATGCAACTCACCAGTCAGGTGGGATCTGACAAGAGTTGGCCATAGCAGAGGACCAAATGCAGATATAGTAGCAGACCGACATGCAGGTACAGCAGTGGACCAAATACAGATGTAGCAGGGGACTGACATGAAGACATAGTAGAGGACTAAATGCAGATGTAGCCGGGGACCAAATGCAGATACAGCAGGGGACCAACATACAGGTAGAGCAGGGGATCGACTTGCAGATAGGATGCAGCTGGAGCTTGCGGCTGACGGTAAAGGATTGCCAGGAAGCACTGTTGCGCCTTTCTTTTCCTTCTGAGGTGAGGAATAAACCACGTCCGTGTCATGTACCTATTTCCTCCAACCTACAACACCCCAGAAAGGGAGGGAGGAGGCTCATGGGGCTTGGGAAGAGCAAAAAGCTTAGGAAACTTGCACAACCCAGGATGCTGGGAAAGCTACAGGGTCGACCAGGCCCCTCCAGGGTTGTGTAAGCATTAACAATTGGTGGAGGGGTTTAGCCACAGTGGAGTAATCTGCCTGTCATGCAGGGATATTCGGGGATGGGGTTTTCTAGAATCTGCTTTGCTAGGGAAGGGTTTCCCATGATGCCTTTGAGTCCTCCATGCGGCAGGAAGTCTCACCCACTTCCCTGCAGTTAACTCCAATAAACCTGTTTCATTGAGCTCGACTTTGACATCAGTGCCGATCTGGTGAGTAGAAATTAGTTCATAACTCCCCAAGAATAGTCATACAACAGCTCCCCACAGCTGAGCCAATGGGGATAGTTTCTCCTACTCAGAGAGTGGGAAAATCAGCTAGGAGCAAATCTAGAAATGTCTCGCTCCATGGTGGGTATTCGCTGAGATGTAGTCTTGAAGGTTTAAGCTCTTGCACTTCCGAGCTTGCTGGGAAAGACCTGACATGACCAGGAGCCACATGGGTCTTGTGCTTGGGCGTGGGTCATCTTGATGAGCCCTGGCTAACACAGTGACGTAAGCCTGGCATTTGATGGCCACACGGGGAGTCTCACTGGCACTAGAGTCGAAGGGGAATTCTGAGTTGGCCAGAGAAAGCATTCTTCCAATTCCAGACACTGCATGGCTCAGGATCCAGGCCTACCAAATGCCTTACAAGAGAAATACTCAGCTCCCCAGCGTGTGAACCCAGAGGACACTAAAGGCTTGGTTACAGCAGTCATGGCTACTTAAAAAGGCACTTAGGCTTTATCTCCCCTCCCCCACTTCTCCCCACTTTGAGCTGGCTCGGGAGCTAGAAAAAGCCAGTGAGAAGCAGGACTCATACAATCTTTGCAGTTGAGTCAGGCCTGAGCTGGGGAAAAGAGAGATACCTGAGGATTATATGCACAACATTTAAACTCTATTATTAAGCTGAACATGTTTACAACTGTATATCAAAGACAGTTCATGTACACCTAAAGTGGACCCAGCAGTCATGGGATAGCCTGAGCTATTGACCAGGGTAAGAAGAAGCCGTAAAATAGGGCAGAAGGACAGTGATGGAGGGGAAACGGGAAGGTAGCAGCCGTTGCCATTTCCTGCTCAGTTAGTATGGGTTTTGTCTTATTTCATTCAGTGAGTGAATAGGGGAATGAATGGATTTTTATATAGAATTTGACTCCGGCCACCTGTCTAGCGTCTGCTGCACATCTGGCATGACCCAAGTCCAGATGCTGCCTGCAGGTGTGGCTGGGAAGCCACCAAGCTCGTGAGTCAGGCGAGGTTGACCTCAGGCCCCTTGTGACTTCGCTCAGGTATGTGGCAGGTTAATCTTTCACTGTTCCTTATCACACCGCTGGTTTTGACTTGGTCCTGGGTAAGAGACATCTCCTAGAGTCACGTTAGCCAAGGGTCAGGTGACAGACGGCTTCCCCGTGGGCTGCTCAGGACACACTCGACAACAAGAAGGGAACACAGATGGTTAGAAGGGACCCCTCATAGTTCTGTGCACCATGGGTAATCAGCTGGCCTGTGAGAAAAGAAGTGTCCCTGCTCAAGTGTTTTCCCACAGACTCCACAAGGTCCCTTCTCTTTCCTCATCTTTTTTTTTTTTTTAATTGAAGACAGGGTTTGGCCACGTAGCCCAGTCTGGCCTTGAACTTGCAGTGATTCCTCTGATTGCTTCTACCTTTGAACCACTAGTATTACAGGCTTTTATCACCTGACTAGCTTCTTCCCTCTTTAGCAGTTAATGACCCAGGAAGTTAAGTATCTTATTTTGTGATGCTAATAGGCACTGAACTAACCCAGTGTGTGAACCATTTTCCAGAGGGAGTAACTGAGGCAAAGAGAGGTGAGCTGCCTTGGGCTGCATCCCAAGGTAAAACAAGATGCATGGAGCGGGCTGAGAGTCCTCAGTCACCATACAGTCTCCCTTCTCAGCTAAAGCAGCAGATACTGCAGGCCAGGGCACCTTCAGAGCGCACAGATCTCAGCATAGAGCCCCAGACAGGCCTAAGGTCGCCACCTCCAACTCAGACCATTATACATATTACCAAAGGGTTTCAGAGTCATCACCCGCGTGCTTCCTTAGGGCCACCCAAAGGAAGCGCAGAGAATGTTATTATCCACATTTTACAGTCAGAAGAGTGGAAAGGCCCGGGGGTGCACAGCTGTTAAAGGAAAAAGACGCCCTGACCTCAGACCGAGGCCAAACCTTCGAGCTTCCCTCCAAATGAAGTCAGGCTTCCCTGAACAAGAGCACGTGGGAGGAGCCTGGGGGACCCAAGCAGATGTCCCTCTGGGCAATGGAACAGGGTCATGGGGGCAGATGGTTCGTTCTCCATTTTTACATCTTTCACAGGTTTCTCCAACACTGCTCCATATGGGCTCGCCCTGGCAAGGCAGAGCAGTATTGTGGGTCCCACGAGAAGCCATGACAAAGTTCCCCCCTCACCCCCGCTTCCTGGGTCCCCTGTTGTGTCCTTAGAAACTGTGTGGCACCGAGTCCAGTGCCAGGTTTGGCTTCCAGAGCTCAAGCTGTGTCTGGGCAGGGCAGATCACTGGATAGAGAAGTGCTGTGGGGTAAAGATGCCATCTGGGAAAGGCGACTACTACACCAAGGAGACCATTTTCCTCTCCAGAATGTCAGGGAAGAAGTGAGCGTAGCAGAGCCCCTCACCCGCACCCGCGTCTCCAACCTCCAAGCGCTCATTGGGTGGCAACACCTCCCTCTCTCATCTGCGTGGAGGAGTACCTCAGTACAAAGACAAAGTAGCTCCGAATCTGGCGCACTGTGGGGTCTAAAGGACAGAGTCAGGACCAGAAGGTGGAGTGGTTTTCCGGGCCCAAAGATGGCTTTTTATGCTCTGCCGTCTCCAACTTCTAATGCCGATGCCAGCTAACGGCGAAGGAAACAAATGGCCGCTGTAATATGCGCCCGGTTAATTTCCACGCTGAGGTTCAGGAGGATGGCTCGAAATGACCTTTTCTTCGGGGGGTTTTTAATGACAAAGCATATTTAGACGGACTAAATTTGGCTAAATAAATAAATGTAAGTTCAGAGCCTTCAATTTACCAAAACGCATTTCAAAAAGCAAGAGGAGACATGAAAGGCAGCAGCTCTACCCAGACTCAACTAGTTTCCAAAGAAAATTCCTGTAATCTTGAAGAATAATAAAAGCTCGCGGATATATTTGGAATTTTTTGAATGGTGGAGCTGTTTCTGAGGGCATTTTTTTTTTCAACGTCCCAAGTGAAAAATGAGAACAAGGCCTAAATTGTTTGGTAAATAGCAAAGGGCCCTTTGGTTTGAGAAAAGGAGAAGGCAAGTCAGACTGGACGAATCAGAAATGCTGCAAGGGGCTGGCGCTGCCCATAAAATGTGTGTAATGGCAGTTGGTGCCAGAAAAGCCACCTCACGCCTCAGACAAAGAATGCATATTAGAATTGTCTTTATTGCTTTGGTTGGTTGGTTGGTTGGTTGGTTGGTTGGTTGGTTGGTTGAGTGGTTGACTAGATGAAGCCTCAGGTAGTCCAGGTTAGCCCCTAACTCATCTTTGTAGCCAGGGACAACCTTGAAATCCAGCTTCTTCCTCTATCAGCCTCCCCAGGGCAGGGGTTACAGGCATCTGGACACGGTGACTTGCAATATTCTTCTTAAATCAGTTTCATGCCGTATGGAATCTTGGTAATTTTCTTTTTGATTTTTAGTGCTGGTGCCTTGGGTTCTGCTAAGTGGGGCCTTCGGGGCACAGAATAACTACACCCCTTTTCCTGGCTCTACAGATCGATCACTCAGATGCACACTGGGAGGGAAGCTGAGCGCAGAGCCCCCAGGGAGACACCGTGGGAGACTAACACTAGAGTTTTTTTCCTGTATGGACGGTGGAATAACCTTTCTAGAGAAGTTTCTGGATAGGGGATGGGAGAACCTGTGGGAGCAAAGAAATTATCCTTAATGAAGAATAGACTCGGGAGACCCCGGAGCCTCAGAAACTGTCCCTATTCCTGTCCTCTTGCAGGCTCTGTGGGGAGAGGGTGGCATGAGGAACCATCCACAGCTCCCTTGAGTTTCTCAGACGGTCTTTCTGCCCAGGGACTGGGTTCTACGCTCCAGGTGTACCCTCCACCCCAGCTGCCATCTATGTCCCAGACACAGGACTCCTGGGATGCTCCTACTCCTGGACTGGCACTAACCCTGAACGCAGAGCCCTTGGAGCCTGGGGTGGGGGCTTAGAGGTCAGAGTCTCATCCCCTGCTCTAGGGCCGGATGGTGCTACCGCGGGTTTCCCTGGTACCTAAGGGGTTGTTTATAAGCATGTTTTAATGTCAGATGGATGAAGGGAGAATTGTAGACCGGCTTCTACAACATGCTTGACATGTTGAACCGGACCCTTCGGCAGTGCCAGCACAAAACAGGAAACTTTCCCAACCATTTCCAGCATCCTCTGTGGCCCCCAGAGGCTACTGCCACCTCTTCATCCCCCTCCCTCACCCCCACTTCAGCGGAGCTCTGTCCCTAGGTCAGCCACACCTGCTATGGACTTCTTCAGCCTTCACACTCTTCCTCTCTCCCACAACCCAGGCTGCCCTACCTCCCCCAAGCCCTTTGTTCTAGAGCCCTGCCCAAGCATGGCACGGGCTCTACGTGGCACTGCTGGTTCTTCCCTGTCACCACTAGTCAATGTGGCCACCACTTGACCCTGGAATATTAGCCTCCGGGGTTTCAAGAGCTGCAAAAGATGAGCCCCAAAAACTGTGGCAGGCCACGGGACGCATGTGGGATCCCGCCCCAATCCCTCTCAAAGACTAGGGCAGGAGGAATGTCCCAAGTAAGGATTCTGGCACCTTGTGGCCAGTTTCAAGAACGGACTGACAACAAGGCCAGCAAAGAGTATTTCCTGTACTCATGCATTCCTAGCCAGCGAGCTGGCTAAGGCAGGACACTGAGCTGATTAACTAACTCAACAGCCCTGGGCTTTGTCTGTGGCGCTCTCCACTCTCTGGTCGTAGTTACCACTCAACACTGGCCTCTCTCTCCTCACTGTAAGGCCAGGCAGGCTGCAGGGACCCGAGTCACCCACCTACCTACACACCACACATAAACACACACTCCGGTCCTGGGGGCGGAGGTCTCAAGAAGCACGGCCTCTAAGAGAGAATTTACTTGTTCTGACGTTTGTTGAGCTCTGATTAATGACACAAGTCTGCCTCAGGCCTTGAAGAGGGATTATGATAAATAAAGGCCAAGCCCTGCATTCCAGAAGGTTGTCGCCTTGAAAGTGGACACAGTGTGACCTAAGACCTAAACAAAGGAGGAAATAAACCCGTGAACAAATGGAACGAGCCGAGCAAAATCTCTGCTTTTATTGGCAGGATAAAACTGCTCAGATTTCCAGGGACTGAGGACAGGGACTTACTCTATTTACTTCCTCCAAAGGGCAAAGAGAGCTGGCACCTGAGTCCCCAGCAGAAACACCGTGTTCTTGGGCCCCAGCCTTTTCTTCTCCTACCCCATCTCCGTGGTGATGGCAATTAGGACTCACCCCTAGAGTTGTCCCTCAGAAACACAGAGGGGCCCGGCCACTCTAGTGTCCTAGGGACAGGAATTCTGGGAAGAAAGGGGTAGAAAGTTGTCCACTTGTAAGAAGAGGTCAGAGGCACGATTTAGTTTTTCAGAACTTGTTCAGAGTTAAAGACACACACACACACACACACACACACACACACACACACACACACTAACTACCTATCCACCCACCCGCTCCCCCTTCGCACACCGGCCTAGCAATTCATGCATCCATTCGCACATCTGTTACCACTGGAAACAAAAACAGGGCAACAGAGAGCCAGTCTGTCATGGCATGGGGTGGAAGGCTTCCTGTTTAAGTACGAGATGCAGCCAAGCAAGAGCACACATGAACCCCTGGCACAGCCCTTCTTGCCTGTCTTACAAAAGTCCCCAGTTTCGTGAGAAAATAGAACAAGCCACATTACATAGGGAGGTTGCCTCCGATTGAGTTCTGCGGAGGCACAGCCAGTCCTGTGCTCTTCTGCCTGACCCTAACACCCACTCAATACACTCTAATTATAGAGCAAAGACATGGAACTTGACCCAAGGTCTGTTTCCATTTGCCATGAAAGGCCTATTTCTCCATAAACAACTGAGGGCAGGCTTGAAAAACAGGCTTTCCAGACCAGACACGGAGAACTCTGGCCTGAGGAATCTTTGGAAATGCCCACTATCCCACCAAGAAGCTGGAAATGTGGGAATAAATGTGTATTCTGGCTTCTTTCAAATAAAATGATTTAATTTTAAGAGTTTCAATTCATAAAAACAGTCTAGCTAATTTTCCGAGGGGGTAAATGGGCATGTTTTGTTTTTCTTCATTCTTCAAAGAATATTCAGGCCATGGAAAGAAATTTACACTCAATTTCCTTAAAGGACATAAAGGGGGCAGTTGTCTTATGCAAGGCGAGAGAATGGGGGTGGGGAACAGGGTTGCCATGTATTAAATACAGCCTTTTATTGTACTATAATCTTCATGGCTTAGATTAGACAGCAGAGGCAGGCATGGTGGTACAGCCTGTAACCTGGCCTTCGCGAGGCAAAAACAGGTAGATAAGGAGAACCAGTCCAGCTGGGTCTATGTAGCAAGTTTTAAGTCAGCCAAGGTTACAGAGAGAAACCATGTCTTAAAAAAATAATAAGGGGGGGGGGGTTGGAGGGTGAAGAGATGGCTCCATGGTTAAGAGCACTGGCTGCTCTTCAGAGGACCTGTGTTCAATTCCCAGCATCCATTTGGTGACTCACTTTGGTCCCTAACTCAAGTTCCAAGGGATCTGCCGCCCTCTTCTGGCCTCTGAGGGCACTGCATGCACATGGTGCACAAGCGTCCATGTAGGCAAAGCACTTAGATGCTTAAAGTAAAATAAATAAATCTTTTCTAAAACTTAGGTGTCAGCTGAGCTTCTATATTCACAAGTCAAAAATAAGAGAAAAATTTTAAAAAGCCTTTCTACCCACATATACCCATTTCTTCCAGTTTGGGAAAGTTTTGAGTAGGGTATAGCTCAGTTCTATAATTACATAGATTATAGAGTTAGGGATGCTGGGTTTTTAAGCTTATTGATGTGCATTTATTAATATTGCAATAGTTTGGGGAGAGGGTCTGGCTGGTCACCCTAGGGTAGCACATATGGCTATACCTGGCCTTTATGTGGGCACTAGGGGTTGCAACTCAGGTCCTCTTTCTTTCAAAGCAGGTGCTCCTGCCCACTGAGCCATCTACCCCCAAAAAGCCACTGTAGACTTTAAAGAAAAGAATGGCCATTTCTTCCCTTGTGAAATTGACATTTGCAGACTTCAATGGTGGTCCTCTTTGCCCGGGTAATATGCCGGGTCCTTATATTGCACATGTATAAATAGATTGTTCGCATTTCCCTCTAAGTATCATCGTCTATAGTGACAAGGCAGGAGACATCCTGATGAAACCATGCAAGACCCCTGCCCAGTCAGTCTCCCTGTATCCTCCTCCTCCCTTGCCTACCTCCATCTCTACCACGCGGTCCTGCCCGGTCAGTCTCCCTGTATCTTCCTATTCCCTTGCCTACCTCCGTCTCTCCCACGTGCCCCTCTAGTGAGCCACAGGCACATGGCCTGCTTCGCCCTCCTTCCTAACAATACTATCCCAAGCAAGAGCATTTTCTTTCTTCCTGACCACTCCTGGGCAACACATGGTCTCCCCTGGGGAATCTCCCTCCTACACCCCTCGCAACAAGCAGATAAGCAACCTGTTCCCTTTCCATTTACAAGATGGCCCGCCAGTCACTCTGGGAGAACTGACGGTGGCTGACCGAAGTGGCAAGAATGAGGAAGGTATAAAAGTTCATGGACACCTCCCCTAGCTCCCAAGGCATGCAGCTGGTCAGCGCCTGGCTTCTTCCTCCTTCTGTGACCTCAAGTGGCTTCTCTCGGCCAGCACTGGATGTGGGACAAGCTTTGGCGACTGCACATTTGACTTGGTTTGCAGTGGAGGACTCGGTATTCTCAGCTATCACTTCAGCCATCTCTGGGACACTTGTAGCTGTCACCCCGCCCCCCACCCTGGGCCTGCAGCAGACTCAGCTAACAGGTCACAGAACTGTCTCCCATCGGGCCTCCTCAATGTTAGCCCTGGCTTTAGAAGGTTTTGCCCTGAGATGGATTTATTCGCTATCTTACCAGGCCGGGTATCTTGGCACTTTGCCTGACGTGCACACAGCAACCAGCTGAAAGGCTCCTGTCTCAAGAAGCTTTGCCTAACAGATAGGCATTTGGGTCACTTTTCCAAGCTGCCTGCCAGTGTCAGGGCTAAGCTTGATAGGCACCCAATTAATTATGGATTGATTGGCAAGGGGCTGATGGGAGGGCTTGATCTAAACACGGGAGGGCGAGTGAAACAGACAGGAGAGTTTTCCAGTTTATAGAGATGGGGCTGGGGTGAACTTCCTAGGGAATGCTCTTCAGAGGGGTGAGAACTGGGACCTGGGAATTCAGGCTCCTGGCGTGTGAGAGGTGATGGAGAAGGGAGCGAAGACCGCGAGCTTCCTTCCAGGGTGTGCCCTCTACGATGGCCAGTGTGCAGGGTGCAGGACAAGCACAGTGCACAGCCAGGGCTTTTGTTGTTGCTATTTTGGTTTTAGTTTTAGTTATTTTTGTAAATATTTAAAACCATTTATTTACTTTTATTTCGTGTGAATTGGTGTACATTAGTGCACCATGAGTATGCGGCACTCGGGCTAGAAGAGGGTGTTCGATCCCCTGGACCTGGAGCTTCAGATGGCTGTGAACCACCATGTGGATGCCGGCAATCAAACCGAAGTCCTCCACAGTAAGAGCAAGTGCCCTTAACAGCTGAGCCATCTCTCTAGGTCCCGACAGTGTATTTTAATGTGATCAAATGGCTAGGCTGTAGAAGCTTAGGGAGTCACTAAGTGGCATCTTCAGATCTAGGTCTTGAGGATGTGCTCTGATGAGACTCGCTTAGTTATACCTTCTTGCTGTGGCTTAAGACACTTGACTGCCCTGAATGGAACAGAGGCTGAATGGGGCCCAGTCTTTGGGACCATGGAGAAAGGCGGGCGTCCAGCTGCATGCAAGCTAAGGTTTCAAGAGGAAACAGAGCGCCTTTCTTTCCCAATCCTGAGCTGCCCCTGGACGCCACAAAGACACAGACCCGAAACACTGTTGAGCTGTTGAGTGGAAATGAAATCACGATTTAAGATGAAAGCCATAGATGAAGGCATATGAATCACACATCAGCTTCTCCAGATGCCTCTGAAGCCTGTGCCTGAGGGTGTGGTTGTCTTTTCCAGTTTCTGTCCCGTGAGGGTGACTCGGTCTCCCTGGGTTGATCACCTAGATGACAAGGCACTTCCTTGAAGATGTGTTTCTGTATCAGTACCTCCTGGAGACCTGAAAGTTTCTCCAAAGGAACACAGCTGTTAGAGACCTGGTCCCCAGGTAGCACTAATGGGAGACCCGCACAACCTTTAGGAGAAGGGCAGATGGTTGGGGCTATGCCTTACAGGGGATGATGGGCTCTGTCTCTCCATCCCTTGACCATGAACTGTCCTCAACACAGAATCAGAGCTGATCAATCATACACTGGGACCTCCAAAGCTGTGAGCCAAAATGAACCTTTTTGCTTCATAAGCCGATTCATCTCAGCTATTTGTTATAGTAACACACCTTCTTTGGTAAGCCAGAGTCTGCCTTGTTTATATCACACATAGGCTGGAATGGAGTCAAAAGTCATCCGTAGTCATAGAAACCCACATCCAAGATTGAGATGTTCTTGATTTAAGACATCCCATAGAGATTGAGGACAACCGCCACCGCATGACTAGGGAGGAAGCACATCGGGAAGTATGCTTTCTCCAGGATGGAAGTATATAGCCTTTATAACCACTGGATAATGGAATTCATGACCGTTCTCTGAGAATCCTGGGTATGGACCTGGGCAGTGTTCATCATTCTGGCCAATATTTAATAAAGTTTTTGCTTCAAATGTGGTTCAAAACTGGTGATGGTCTCATTTTTGCCTGGGTCTGTCTGGCTCCTCCTGATGCTGGCGGTAATGTCCGCCTTTATTGTTGCTGTTGTTTGAGACAGGGTCTCACTATGTAGCCCTGGCTGTCCTGGAACTCAGTCTGTACCCCAAGCTGGCCTCCAACTCACAGATCTCCCTCCGCCTGCCTCCGCCTCTTGAGTGCCGGGATTAAAGGTGTGCACCACCTTGCCCGACAATGTTCTTTTTAGCACATGATGCTTTTAATTTCAGGCCAAATAATTTTCCTCTAAATTCAGTATGTCCTAAGGCCTCGGTTTCTGCTCTCAGTGGGAAAGGTACTTCTAGGTTCAAGCTACCTGACGAAGCAACGTGATTGACACATCCTATGACTAATGGCAGCCCAGCCTTTCTTGTCCCAGTTCATAGCCCTGCCCCCACCCGTCAGGGTTTCTGCGGTGACTCACCTGCCCCACTTCTCCCGTCTGCACACATGCCCTCCCCTCCTCACCAGGGATCTTTTGGAATTACCATTTTGATGGGTTAAAAATAGATGGGGGATAAAAGTGAACTCTCTGTTGAAAGTCTTCCCAGTGTGTCCTTAGATGAGAATACTTTGGAAACCAGGTGTGGTGGCAAAAACCTGCTCTCAGGAACTAGTTTTCAACACAGGCAAAACCTACATAGTGAGACTCTCTCAAAAAGTCAAAATTACAAATAAAAACAAACACAACCTCCAGCCTCTGTTTGGATGCTGACAAGATGGCCTTGGGTGAGTCCAAGGCGCTCCTGCCACTGTGTCCTCCATCACGTGACAGTGAGACTCCATCTTCCCATACTGTCACAACACCCTTCAGTGTCCTGTGGTAACTAACAACTGTCCTTTCTCCATTTCTTCCTTCCTCCCCTTACTCTCTCTTTCCTTTCTTCATCTCATTCTTAGCACTAAAACAAAAGTCAGGGTGCTCAGGGGCTGGGGAAGGGGTGTTAGTTATTCCTTAATAGCTGTTAAATCCAATCTGGGATGTATATGTATCAGGACTTCAAATGGGACAACATTGTTAGCATGACAAATCAACAAATCTCCTTTTTTTTTTTTTTTTTTTTTTTTTTTTGATTTTCGAGACAGGGTTTCTCTCCGTAGCTTTTGGTTCCTGTCCTGGAACTAGCTCTTGTAGATCAGGCTGGCCTCGAACTCACAGAGATCTGCCTGCCTCTTCCTCCCGAGTGCTGGGATTAAAGGCCTGCGCCGCCACCACCGCCTGGCCAAATCTCCTTTTTTAAAGGCAAGGTCTTACTATGTAGCCCAGGCTGGCCTCAAATTAGTGTCAACTCGCTGAACTTGGTGGCACACACCTTTAATCCCAGCACTCAAGAGGCAGAGGCAGGTGGATCTCTGTGAGTTTGAGGTCAGCCTGGTCTACACAGAGAGTTCTGAGACAGCCAAGACTACCCAGAAAAAACCCTGTCTTAAAAGGGGAAAACAAAAATCAGTGTTAGTGCACAGATCAGCTCTTTAGACGTGATTGATTGTTTATGTGCTGGGTATGCAGATGTGTTTATTTCTACCACCGTGTGAATGTAGAGGTCACAGTACTCGGACTCTGGTGGGGTGGGGGTGGCAGGTCTAGCAGCTCACCACACTGTGGTGATGGCCTGATGTATCTTCCCGCCCTCATTTGGGCAGTAGGCAGGGCTTTGCTCTTGCTGGCCACAGACGTGGTTCAAGGACGCTGGTCTAACTTTATTCTTGGCTGACCATTGCAGAAACCTCAGGCCTGCACAGACCTACCCAGAAGAGGTGGCACAGGCTACAAGATTGTGGGCTGATAACCTAATCACCGGTCACCTGACATCAGTGCCTATCAGTTCCTTGTCTACAAAATGGGAACAACAGCTGGGAGTGGTGGCTCCCTTTGATCCTAGCACCTGGGAGTCAGAGGCTGAAGGATCTCTGTGAATTCGAGGCCAGCCTGGTCTACTTAGTGAGTTCTAGGACACCTAGGGCTACATAAGGAGACATTGTCTCAAAAAAAGAAAGACAAGAAGGACCTGCGATTAAGTATCAAAGAAATGGGAGAATTCCAGGAGTCACGCAGATGCAGCGCCGAGCACACTGAGTTGTGCTCTGGTCCCTGGAGGTGGGGTGGTATGTTCCACATTTGGATGCCTGGAAGATGCCAGCCAACCAGAAGAACAGGTTCCTCTTCCAGGTCCATCCTTGGACTCACAGCCCCCTGAGAATGTGCCCAAGATGGGGCCCAACAGAAGAGCAGCTGGAGGGCGGACAAGGCACGGGGTTCTCCCTTCAGGGGCAGTGATTGCCGCAGTGAGAGCCTCCACTGCACACTTGGGATAGCGTGAGACCTCTCAGGGAAGTGTCCCTAAGGACAGTGCCCACACACACCCTCCCTGGGCTAGACCGTGGGCGGGGCAGACAGAAGACCAAGGAAAGCCATTGTTAAGACTCGTGGTTCTGGCCTGTCCAGATTTCGTCTCTGAGGCGGCTCTGGGCACTCGTCTATCCAGATCCAGGTTCAGGCCTCTGACTGACTCAGGGCCTGCTGACTGACAATGGTCCTCAGCTTCCCTCCCACTAATAAGGAGATTTCTTTGATTAGCTAAGGACACTCCCAAAGACTGCCTTTTGTCATCCCTCCAGAGTGGAAATTCCTTAATGAGCAGAGAACCACACCCTCTCCTCAGAAGAGGGTGGACACCTGGGCTAGTCTCCATAGGGAAGAGGTCCAGACAGGTTTGGCCTGGACTGTCAGGGAGGCCCATACACCTCCTGGTCTATCCTCCATTACCTCCACACCCCACAACATCAGGAAGGAGATGCTACTGTAAGCAACGGGGGCAGAGGAATGGAGGATCCCCACGGTTTATTTGACCAGAAACCAGGAAAGCAAAAGAAGTTGTGAAACACAGAGGAACTGTTTGGGGTTCCTGTTCTATCCTTCAGTCTAGTGACCACAACTCTGGTCTGTTACTTTCCACCATTAAGGGACTAGGAATATAACCCAGTGGCAAAGCCTCTGCCTAGAATGGACACGGCCCGGATTTTTATCCGCAGCGCCGTTCGTGAGTGCACATACCTGCACATAGTCAGGAAACACGGGTCCCTTCGGGGTCAGTGTGAAAAGGAAGTAAAGGATGGGGGTTCAGGGAGCTGAATATGTTTGGTTTCTAGAAATGGGTTGGTTCCACGGTGTGTTCAGTTTGTTAGAAAAACAAGTTTGTGCAAACTCACTAAAGGCTGGGGATTTGGTGGAATGCTTACCTACCATGAAGGAGGCTACGGGTACAACCCTTGGTACCACGGAAACCTAAGTGTGACTTTGGAACAGGTGGTACAGGCCTTTAATCCCAGCATTTGGGAGGAAGAGACAGGTGGGTCACTGTGAGTTTGAGGCCACCCACGGCAGAGCTACATCGTGAGACAGTGTCTTGAACAAACAAACAAACAATCCCCCCAAAAAAACAGAGTCATAAAACCCAGTACTCCGGAGGTAGAAGTTATTTTCAAGTATATGGTGAGTTTGAGGCCAGCCTGGAGCTTGTGAGAGAAGGTATATAAATATTAATTAACTAATTAGTTAATTAATTAAAAAAGAAGGATCCTGGGGCTGGAGAGATGGCTCAGCGGTTAAGAGCACTGCCTGCTCTTCCGAAGGTCCTGAGTTCAATTCCCGGCAACCACACGGTGGCTCACAACCATCTGTAATGAGGTCTGGTGCCCTCTTCTGGCCTGCAGGCACACACACCGACAGAATATTGTGTACATAATAAGTAAATTTAAAAAAAAAAAAAAAGAAGGATCCTGTCTCAAACAAACCAGCCATCTCTGAATTCTGACTGGGATGTGGCTCAGTGGTAGTGCGCTTGCCTGGCACACTCCAGACCCCAGGTTCTGTCCCTAACACACAATGACAGCAATGATGACAGCAAAGCCCCATGATGGCTGTGGACGTATGGTCAGTGGACTCTCCTGAAGGATCTGAAGCAAAGCCATTTAAAATTTTGGTGGAGCTATTTTATTTGGTCACTTATGTGACATAGCTACTATGTCATAGAATATTGCCTATTCTAGGGTCATGACATTTCTCCTATGTGATCTAGTTTTATTTTACACTTAGTTGTATAGGTGTGCGTGTCTGTATATGTGTGTGTGTGTGTGTGTGTGTGTGTGTGTGTGTGTGTGTGTGTGTGTTGAACCCAGGGCTTTGCCCAGACTGGGCAAGTGCTCCCCTACTGAGCTACACCCCTAGTCCTTTGAGTTGATGGGATATAAGCATGAACGTTCATTTTCTCCTTGCTAGTTCCAATTGTTTTGTATCGTTTGTTGAAGTTTCTTTTCCTCTATGGATTACTTTGGGACCTTTATTTTAAAAACAAACAAACAAAACGGTACACCTTTGCTGGAGGTGTGACACATTCCTTATGTTTCCTGCCGCAATAAAGTAACTGCCCAAAGCCATGAAAGCAGAAAAGCGCTATTTGATTTTAGCATACAGTTTGGGGGTTCAAGCCGTCAAGGAGGGGATGGTTGTGGGAGTTGGAGGCTGCTGGTCTGTAGCCAGGAAGCAGGTTGACCAGCTGGCTTCCCTTTTGTTCTCTCTGTGGTCCCCAGCCCTTGAGCTAGGACTATTCCCATTTAGAGTGGGTCCCCTCTCCTAAATTCAACCCTTTTAGAGACACCTGCACAGACACACTCAGGGGTGTGTCTCCCAGGTGATTCTAAATCAAAGCTGGCTGACCTTGAAGATCGGCCATCCCAGTACGTCAGAAGTCTGTCTGACTCCGTTGGCCTGTACGTGAGTCTGGCTGCTGATACAACTTTCCTGAGTGCTGGGGCTTTATGAGAAAGTCTTGAGGTCAGGCAGAAAGAGTCCAAGTTTGATCTTTTGCATGTTAGCTCATATTAAATATTTCAGAATCCGTTTTACAAAAGATTGTCTTGGAATTTTAATTGACAATACAATGAATCTAAGGATAAATTCTGGAAAACTATCATTTTAATAATACTAAGTCTTCAATCAAGGAATACAGCATGGCTTTCTATCTATGTAATATTTTGTTCTCTCAGCAATAACCTATAGTCTCAGTGGGGAAGACTTTGTCATTTTTCATTAGATTTATTTCTACTTTTTTTTAAATGAGACAAGGTCTTTCTATTGTATAACTCTGACTGTTCTGTAGACCAGGCTGGCCTCGAACTCCCTGAGATCCACCTGCCTCTGCCTCCTAAGTGCTGGATGGGATTATGTCTGGTTGGTTTCTACCTATTTAATGATTTATATACCATTGTAAATGGAATTATCTTTTGAAGCTTCCTTTTTTTAATGGTTTAGTACGTTGACTTGGATAAGGATGCAATGACTTTCTTATAACAGGCATATTTTCTAGACCTTACTAGATCCTTGGTTTTACCGCTTATTTCGCAGAGTCCTTGAGACCGCCTGTGTCCGTGGTTCCGGAGAAGGGCAGTCTTTCATTAGAATAGCTCCAGCCTGAGATTTCACATGTAAAC
The DNA here is from genome assembly GCF_014885135.2 of Alexandromys fortis. Lineage (NCBI taxonomy): Eukaryota > Metazoa > Chordata > Mammalia > Rodentia > Cricetidae > Alexandromys > Alexandromys fortis. The sequence continues at coordinate 2,028,682 of NW_026068065.1, read as the reverse complement.
ACTCTCGGCATCTGTAAACAGGGGCACTTTTATTTGTCGCTACTCAATCAAACCGCCTTTTCCTTTTGGTTCTTGCCTGATTTCAATGGCTAGGGCCTCCAGAACACTGCTGAGAAGAAAGGCGGGCGGCCTGGCTCGGGTCTCGGGTTTAGGGAGCATGCTTTCCATCTTTCGCCATTACACGTGGTGTTTGATGTTAGCTTTTTATGGGTGTTGCTTACAAATCTGCGCACATTTCTAGTTGATGAGAGTTTAATTGTGCCTGGGCGCTGAGCGTGGCCAGTGCTGCCCTGCTGACGGATGGGAAAGGGAGGCTCTGATTGCTTCAGCCAGGGTGCTGAAAATACGAAAGGGCGCGCATTTTCCTCTCTGTTCTGTGTCTGTGTGCTGAGGGCGTCAAGGACCGGACAGCAGGAACTTTGGTTTGCTATCTTTGAAAATGTGCAGAATAAAACACATATGAACCCAGAAGACATAAAAACCATCTTTGGCAAGAAGGCCAGCAATCTAAAGGCTATTTGTTGATGTCTTTTTTTAATATAGCTGATTTTATTAGTAAGGACCAAAAAAATTAATGTTGATATTGTAACATTTAGAGTTTAATATAGGGAATTTTAATTTCAAAGTCTTTTCTCTGCCACATTTTTAAACTATTTGTTTAAAAAGTATTTTATATTTCCCAAACTACCTGTCTCAAATGCTTGCCAAGAATTTTGAAATTGAGGTTTACTGTCTCTTCTACCTGTGCTTTTTTATGGCTGTCAGACTTGCCATCCTGCCCTCGGATATTCAAAGTTGGTTTTCTTTTTGTTGTTGTTTTTGTGGTTGCTTGGTTTCTTTGAGACGTGGCCTCGCTGTGTAGCCCAAGCTGTCCTCGAACTCACAGAGATCCACCTGCCTCTGCCTTCCAAGAGCTGAGGTTAAAGGCCACCGCCACCCAGCTTAAACATTTTAAAGCTACTGTCGAGTAAAAACCCTTCATGATGACTGAACGCACAGACCCAGAACCGCTCTAGATTCCTGACTCAGCTTTGAAACTGTCAGTACAACACTTGGACCACCGGATCCTTGAAGAGGCCACATTGGGAACAGAGTATTTCTCCAAGTGTGTGACTAGTTTGACAAGGACAAAAGGTCCAGGGTCAGATAACTGTGTCAGCATTTTGTTCTTTGTGGGTAAACAGCCTTTTTAAGACGCCAGACCTTAAGACAGTAAATGTCAAGATTTTATCTATGTCTCTTCAAACCAGATAGAAGCGTGTGTGTGTGTGTGTGTGTGTGTGTGTGTGTGTGTGTGTGTGTGTTTCCTTAGACAGACTCTTACTGTGTACCCCTGGCTGACTTGGAACTCACTATGTAGGCCAGGTTGACCTCAGACTTATGAAGATCCAACCCACCCCCACCCCACCCCCCGCCTCTAGAGTGTGGCTTTAAAGGTCTGCTCCACCACAACTGGCCAAATCAGACTTTCCTTATTTAGTTAGCTTTAGTTATTGTTTTGTTTTGAGGCTGAGTTTCATTAGGTATCTCAAGCTAGCCTTGAATTCACTTTGTAGCTCTTGCTGGTATCAGATTTACAGTGACACCCCCCTCCCCCTGCCATTCTGCCTCCCACATGTTGGGATGACATGCATGTGCCACCATACCCAGGCAAATAAGACATTACTAGAAAAAATAATTCAGGTCTCCTTCAGACAGCCTCCCACAGACCCAGACTGTGCTGGGCTGGTAGTGGGTGAGATGATATTATTTTATTCCCATTTTACAGGCAAGGAAGGAGATGGACACAGAACGCTAAACACTTCATGTTTCCCACCTGAAGCCAGCATCCTGTGACTAAGTGTTGTCATTGCCTCTCAGTGGCAGGAGGTGAAGTAACTTATCCAGGGTCCCACAGCTGATGCAGGAACAAGAAAGGGCATCCAGGCTCTGGCACTAGGTTAGAAGTCCATCTTAGTGTTGCCTCCATCCACCTGAGGTGAGCCGGTCACCGGGACACAAGCAGAGAAAGACACAGGTGTGCTGTGCAGGTGGCTCACCCCGCCTACCATCTTCAGGGGTGGGGCTCAGAATGAGCTGGTGAGGGTTAAGGAACTCCGAGCTTCCTGAACAATAGGGTTTTGGTTTTTTTTTTTTTTTTGAGTCACCAGATCTCTTCAGGGGCTGATTGTCGGCTGGGAACTGTGATCCTACGCAGCAGCTTGGAGTGCTGTAAGCCCGGCACCGGCCCTTGTTGGCCAGGTGGTTTAACACGTGACTGTCAGAGTCCGCCATCAGGTGGTCACACACATGTGCTTCCCTGCCACTAAGTGACAGGGGAAGTGGGCCATGAAATCTCAGAAACTCATGGGTGGAGGTGCAGGAGGAAAAACAAACATTACCTTGGCATTCAAAATTAAAAGTCTGCAAGGTGGTTACTGGGTTGTATTAATTGGCAGCTAATTGGCTGGGTGTGGAGAGGAAAAGACCTCACGGAGGAAGTGAAGTGAATTCAATGATCTTCCCAAGACATGAAACAGACGCTGTCTTCAGATGTTTGGAAATTTGGCTTTAAAAGGGGCTTTGCGAGCGGAGAAGAGATCACAGTTTGCCCTTCATTTGAAGTTGCTGGACTTTCCCACATGGTTTCCAGGCTTAGGTTAGAACGTGGCGAGCCAGGGCAGGGGTGGGTGGGAAAGGATGGTAGAGGAGGGGCTGGCTTCTCAGACAAATGGTGCCCTCTCTTTCTTAGCTGCAGTCTGCCAAACCACGCAGCTTCCTTGAGGCCAGTGACGCTGTAACAAAGATTAGCTATGCCAGTCATGGTGGGACAAACACACAAACCCAGCACTGCAGAAGGGGTGGCGGGAGGAGCACGCACTCAGGATCAGCCTGGTCCACACGGGAAGACCCTGTCTCGAAAACAAACCAAAACATCGGAAAGAGAAAAGTCAAAACAAAGCAAATACCACCTGAAATAAGGGGATAAAAAAAAAAAGAAAAAGAAAAGAAGCAATCGCCTACATTGTAGAGGTAGCAGAAAAGTTAACAAAGAGGAAGGCCAGTGCTTTTATCGCTTGGAACTCTCAGGGAAATGAACAGAAAAGAACTGAACTCTGTGTAAGACTTGAAAGCATTAGCTGCCCTCTGGGACCTGACCATGGACTTTTGGGATAGGGGGATCTAGATTCAGATGGCCCTGATCTTGGCAGAAGCCAAACCAAAACGGGCAAGTGGCAATTGAACGGGAGTTCAGTTTGGTGATAATTAGCTGAGACAACTTTCCCGAGCTAAGTCAGGGACAGTGCCAAGAAACTGCCCCCTCCCTTTCACCCTCTGACCAAGTCTATTCAATGTCTGCCGCTCTGAGAAACCGCGCAGCAGACTGCCAACGCTGGTGCGTTACTAGAATCGATAGATGCTCGTCTGCGGGATGGAGCCGCATCCTGCCTGGCTAAGGGGTGAGGATGGCCCACAATGGTTCTGTTTGGCAAGGCGTGTTTGCGGGTGGGAGCTGCAGCGCACCAAGACTCCTGGAGGACTCTTTTGTCCTTGGTGAGGCACACAGCCAGCCCTTCTTAGGTTCTGTTTGATAAGCGCTCTCCACCAGAGAACAGATGGTGGGGGGGAGGGGGGGCAGAAGAGCAGGCACCCGCTGGCTCTTCCACTTCTCCCCCACACCCCAGGCTTGGAAGGTGACATGAATGAGCTTGACTACTTTACCTGGAGGTGTTTTCCGCCCTTGGCTTAGTTCAAGGAATGACGGAAAGGCAGAAGACAGTGACCAGTGGCAGGGGGGGGCATGGTACTGCCTACGTCACCATAACACATGCCCTACCGTATCTGTGTGGCACATTCCGACCCCTGTGGATTCCCTCCTAGAGCAAGGTATACAACGTGTATACTCCTCATTTTCTCTTTGGCTCCCCGCAATCCAGTCTCATTCCTTTCCCCCAAATGGTCCCCCTTCTGCCTTTTCGTCTCTTTTATAAAAGCCTGGATTCCACATGTGAGAAAACATTTTTCTCTTTCTGAGCCGGATTTAGTTCATTCAGCACGATGACCTCCATTTCCTTGCCGATGACGTAACTTTCTTCTTCTTTAGGGCTGAATAAGGCTCCATTGTGCCAGAGTTTTTAATCTGATCACCTGTTGACGCACATCTAGGCTGTCTGCGTATCCTGGCCATTGAGGGTGCTGCCGCGGTCAGCATGGGTGCGCAGGGTTCTCGGTGGCCCAGCTGGGTCACATGGCACTTCGATGAGAGGTTGTTGAGGAACTTCCGTCCTGATTTCCACAGTGCTGCACTAATTATCTTCCCACTGACAGGGTTTAAGGTGAGACGGGAGAGTGCTCTGTGCGGAAAAGAAGGCTGGGGCCTCCTGATCTGGAGAAGAACAGTGTGCGCTGAGGGTCAGGGAGAGTTCCAGCTGGGAGAGGCTGGAAGCCAAGGGAAGGAACCATATGGCATGCTGGCAGGCCTTGTGGTGCACTTTTGATGGCTGGTTTGTGGCACACCTTCAAGTATTGCTAAGGAAGAGCATGGTCAAGCAGACCACATCTGGAAGTCTCTATCTGAGTGTACATAAGTGTGGAGCAATTTCTTTGAGTGATTTTCAAAAGAAAAATTTTTAATTTTTTTTTTTTTTTAAATTGTGGAGCCTAATGCCATGAGCCCAACTCCTCCTCCCCTCCCTCCATTGCCTCCCTCCCAGTGTCCCCTTCCCAGAATAGGGACAAGATAGCTTTCCTTGCCTTGGCAATAAATCGATCCAATCCAGCTTGTGATGGCAGAACGCTCCTGGGGAGCCACAGTCCAAGAGGGGTTGGGCAGAAAGGTAGAGAGCAAGGGGAACCCGTATTAAGTCTGAATATTACTCGCTGATTGTGGCAGGAGTTTTTTTTCCAGCCTGGTCTATTGTCTCCCGGAAAACCAGCGTCTCTCCGTGCTTTCTATTGTGCCTGACCATTTACGTTTCGTCCCAGCAGTCTGAGTGACAGTCTAGAGTGGACTCAGTGAAAAATCTTACTAGTCGGTGTTTCTGGAAGTATTTAACTTGAGAATTTTAAAATTTTCACTTGTTCACGGATCCCTGATAGGAGGTGGCTGTTGGAGGGACTCGGGGGGGCAGGAGCCACCCACATTCCTCCAGCTTTGTCCACCCCCTCCACAAATTGTGGTCAAGCAATATCTCCAGAAGGCTGTAAGCCATGTGAGTGATGTCCCATCCCCTTTGCTCTGGCGGCCCCAGAAAATAACTTCGCCTCTCTGAAGCCCAGCTGTGTCCCCACATACATGGCTGTTCGCTATGGTAATGTTTGTTTGTTTAGTGTTTATTTGTTTACTTTGAGGCAGGGTCTCTCTATATAGCCCTAGCTGTTCTGGAACTTGCTATGTAGACCAGGCTGGCCTCCAAATCAGAGAGAGCCACCTGCCTCTGCCCTCACCTACTGGTATGAAAGGCGTGTACAACCACACCTGTTCTAGTCTAAATCTGATCTGGATACTCAGATTGATGGCGTATAAACTCCTATTAATAAATACTCCTATGGCGTAGTAAAAGAAAAAAGCATGATGTCTCAACCAGGGGACAGCTGGCAGCCAGAGATCAGCAAGAGCTTGAAGCCACCACCACTGCCTGAGGCTGGAGGGACGAGGCTGGAGCAGGAGCTTGCTTGCCAAGTCCAGGCTCCCGCGGTCGCCAGAAGGAAACTGTAGCTACAGAGGAGCCACAAGGGAGATGTGCAGGCCAAAGGGCATGCAAGCAGAGGGGGATGGGCGGGGTGCTTCCTCCTGCCTTCCCCCACAATCACTTGTCAAAATGTCCCTGCTTTCAGGGCCTAATCCTTGCCACTCAGAGCTGGGAAAGCTAAGGACAGGCCTGAGGTCAGTTAAGGCAAAGAAACTCTCTCTCTCTCTCTCTCTCTCTCTCTCTCTCTCTCTCTCTCTCTCTCTCTCTTCTTTTTCTCTTTCTCTTTTTCTCTCTCTCTCTCTCTCTCTCTCTCTCTCTCTCTCTCTCTCTCTCTCTCTCTCTCTCTCCTCTCTCTCTCTCTCTCTCTCTCTCTCTCTCTCTCTCTCTCTCTCTCTCTCCTTTGTCTCTTTCTCATTTTTACAGCACCTTCCAATATAGCCCACACTTGCTAGAATTCAAAACCTTTCTGGCTCAACCTCTGCTTTGCTTTGTTTTTGTTTGAGACAAATTCTTACTGTGTGGCCTTGGCTAGCCTGGAATTTACTCTGTAAACGGTGAAGGCCCTAGCCTTGTCTCTGTGAACTAGGGTGGGTGGATCTGTGTTCTCTCTGGGTATGCTGCAGACTGCCAATACAGGGCTCCACTTGGAGCCCTCACGCAGGTGGGCAGGCTAGACAGCATCCAGCATTGAAGCATGTGGTCTCCCAAAGGTGCACGGAACTAAAACAGACACTAGTAGGTCCAGGCTCAGGAGCCCCTCTCTAAGCCCCAGCTATAATGGACAGGATTCTAAGAACCAAGAAGAACGGAGCCCTCCCCTATACACACGTACACTCTGCTCTGCGTGTCCAAGACCCTGTGCAAACAGATTTTAGGGGCTGCCTGACCCCCTCCCTGCTCTGTTCTTGTGAGCATGGGCCGTTCTTACAGCATACCTATCCTTAGGCCTGAGGCAACCATGTAGAAGGGAGGGAAGGGAGGCAGTCGCTCACACTCCTAAGGGGCGGCTGCCACACACCTGTCCAGGAAACCCCTCGTGGTGAGCTGTGTGTCTGCACACCTGGGTGGGCTCTGGCTCCCTGCCTTCCCCTGTGTCCAGGAGGCTGGTTTTCTATGTGAACAGCCTTCCAGTGCTGCAGAGGTGTCAAACTGTGAGGATGGAACAAAGTTAGCAGGTGTTAGATTTGTAACTATCACGTATGGAGAACAGATGTACCCCTGCCTCAGGCCCCACAACTTTCCCAGTAAGCTGGTTCTTGAAAATGCAGGGGTGAGATGATATTGGATTCCCCTCTGTGTGCTATGATTATGTTTTATTACTATTGGTTAATAAGGAAGCTGCTTCAGCTTATGGAGGGCAGAATAAAGCCAGGCGGGAAATCCGAACAGAGATATAGAGAGAGAGTAGTGGAGTCAGAGAGATGCCATGTAGCTACCGAAGGAGACAGACGTAGAAACCTTACCGATAGGCCACAACCTCATGGTGATACATTGATTAATAGAAATAGATTAATTTAAGATACGAGTCAGTTAATGAGAAGCCTGAGCTAATAAGCCAAGCAGTGTTGTAATTAATATAGTTTCTGTGTGATTATTTGGGTCTGGGTGACCAGGAATAAAAGAGCAGTCTCCACTTACAATGGGTTGTATGTATAGGAGACTCATGCAAAAGATCAGAGTACAAGGCTTACCTAGGGTACAGGGTGAATTTAGGGCCAGCCTGGGCTACACAGTGAAACCCTGTCTCAAAATAAATAAATAAAATTAAAAAAAAAACAGTAAATCAAGCCAAGGTGGAATAAAGTCTCTTTCACAATTGTAAAATAAATCACCAATGTTCCCCCACACAAAATCATGGTGAGTTTGGGAAGGGTGTGCTGGTTACCTGATGTAACGGCACACTCTCTACAAACACACACTGCGGATGTCGGGACATCAGATTGTACTGCATCGCGTAACTTTTGGGTCTTTGAGAAGATGGTGCTTGGGCAGGGATGGGTAAAAGCACACCCCAGAAGCTGGGGCATGGCTCACAAGAGGAATCTGAGTGTAGAGAGAGCGCTTCTGCAGGCTTTGGGGACAGCACACACTCAGATGTTTTAAACAAGCATTTGCTGAGTGTGACAGACTTGGCATTAGACACATCTAAGCCGTGGCACACTTGATCTCTCAATGAGACGGCTGCGTTGTTTCTACATCTCACAGGTAAGGAGGCATCCAAGGAAGCGGAAAACAGTCCTACAAAGCGGCACAGTGGAGGTACAGTGCAGAAGTCCAAGTCTAGCAGGGCCATCCATGGGACATGCCTTCCAGGCACTGAAGGCCAACATGGGAAGGTGCGTGACAACGGCTTCATGACCCTCCTAAAGCACCTGGTCCCTCACAACCTTGCCTGGGCTCTCCTTTCCTATTTAGCTCTTCTTCCTTCCTTCCTTCCTTCCTTCCTTCCTTCCTTCCTTCCTTCCTTCCTTCCTCCCTCCCTCCCTCCCTCCCTCCCTCCTCCCTCCCTTCCTCCCTCCCTCCCTCCCTTCCTTCCTTCCTTCCTGTAACCCAGGCTGCCCTAAAACTCACTGTAGCTCAGATTGGCTTCAAACTCATGTTCCCCCCCTGTCTCTGTCTTCAGAGTGCTGGGATTACGGGTGTGAGCCCCCCTGCTCAGCTCAGCATCTTTGCTGACAGCAGTCCCTTTCTCACCCTTTAGGACCGCACTACTGTTTCATCTTGTCTTGTGCAGTAAGAGCCTAGAACTGAAGCCCACATCTGAGTTGCCTGCCCTACCCTTCCCTGTCCCCTGTATGATCGGATTAGGGAATGGATTTGCCCACCATTTGTGTCCAGAACAGCCAAGGTCGGAATTAATCAGTAGGGCGGCTGACCCTTTCTGCAGACAGTGACAGATACTTGCTTAGCACAGGAGAGAGGAGAGAGCCCTGCTCTACAGGAGGGACTCCAGGCTTTGTAACAAAATGTGCTCAGTGCTGCAGGGGAGACCAAGAGGGTGTAGCCCACGGAATAAGTGGCACCACCCAGGTGGGGCTGCTAAACTGGATCATCGGGAGGAACAGGAGTTCACCAGGCAAGCTGAGGAAAAGGACACAGAACACAGTGCAGGTGGGTGGAGAGGTGCGAGCTGTTGGGGGATGGGCTCTGGCTCCCATTCCCTTTGGGAATGTTCTTCAGCCTGGAAAGGGAAGATGGCCATTGCGTCCAACATTGGCACGACAATGCCAGGGTAGCTAGGCAGTCGGAGGAAGGCAGGGCAGCTCTCTCAGCCACCCATTGTTCGTTTCTCACACACCACAGCAAGCGTGAGGCAGCCCCAAAGAATGGAGTGGGCAGAAATCCCAGTGTGGAAGAGCGAGAGCTCTGTGGCTCTTGTGAGCGTGAGGGTATAGCAACACGGTCCTGGGCCTGCTCTCCAGCAAATGCTCTACACTCCTTGGAAGAGCCATGAGGGGCACGCCAGTCACAGTTGGCAGACCCATCTGTATCTCAGCAAGATGGTGGGCAGTGCCTGACTCTGGAGAGCAGACCGGAAAGGTGTGAGCTAGAGGTGTCTCTACTTGCAGCTTGCCAGCAATACGGCCAGCCCGAGGATGTGGACTGATCAGAACTCATTGGAAGTCTTCCTTGTGCTAGCTATTGGTGATCAACAGCTTGAAGGACAGACGCTGCAGCATTAGGGGACAGTCATGATGTGGAGACCCCATCATAAGCTCCAGGCTGCCAGAGCCACCATACTCTAGCATCCAGCTGTGACAGGAGATACTCTGTAACACTCTGAAACTCTAAGTCCACATATTGTCCCCTGAGTGTTACATTGACAAGAAAAGTAACACATGACCTCCCAGGATAGCCAAGATGGTGGAGATAGTGAAGGGAAGAGGGCCCAGAAACAGAGTGGTTGGCGCTCAGTAGGTACCCAGTTTTCAGAGCGCTGGATTACCGCTGTCACCTTGCAGGATTCCTAAGCCTCCCAAAGCTAAGGACCTAGCATGAGCGGATTGGGGCCAGGAGGCTGTGGGCTCTGAGCTCTGGTCTCCAAGGGCCTACACAGTGCCAGCCCGTGAGTGACCTGCAGAGGAGGCTGGCTCTGAGCTCCCAGTGTCCCACTCACTGTCCCACCCTAATTATTACCACCTAGGTGTGGTGAGTCAGGAAACGGAGGGTTAATAGCCGGAAGAACCAGGCTTAAAAACTGCCTTCAGGAATTGGTCTGAGTGACTCTTCAGAGATTCTTAGAGCATGAATGGGAGGCGCCTGGCCCCAGAAATGGCATGTGTCCCAGGCGGCTGCAGCTTCCTGCACGTGTGGCCTGTCACCTCCCACACACCTGTGCCGCATCCTCCCACCCAGCCATGGGTAAGCAGAAGGAAAACACCATGTGCCTAGAGGAAATAAAGGGAGGGCGGGGTAGCCTCTGCCCGCCTCCCATTCCGCCTGCCCTCTGGGTGGCCTGCCACAGTTAAGCAAATGGAGCTGATAATCCAGGAAGTTTCAGTACAGACCCCCAGAAGAAGCTGCCATCCCACTGTGCCCGTCACCACCTACAAACCCTGCTCTTTCACCACGATATGATGTCATCTGGGTACACACACCACACTCCACCCCATCTGAACTAGCTGGGCAGGGGTGGTGCATGTCTTTATCCCATGGATAAAGAGGGATATCACAGGAGGCAGAGGCAGGAGGATTTCTATGAGTTTGAAGCCAGCTTGGTCTGCAGAGCAAGTTCCAGGACAGCCGGAAATACACAGAGAAACACTGTCTCGAAAAACCAGAGAAAAAGAGAAAGAGAGAGAGAGAACCCCGAAATTCACGACGCTGAAGTAGCATGCTGGGCACACTGCTACAGGTCCACACAGATGATGTATTTGGTTCTCACTGTATGCCTGTAGCAAGGTTCTGGCCCTGCCCCTGATTTCTAGATGAAGAAATGGGCAGTTCTGTATCTAGTATCTTGCCCGAGGCCCCGTACCTATGCAAGTGACAGAGATAAGAGCTGACATTTTGGAAGTTCACACCACATTTCTATTCTTTTCCCCTTATCATAGAAAGTTGGAAACTTAGAAACTTCACAGGGACAATCACCAGCCTTTGCCCCACCCCCATCACTTCCTCCGGTATCTCCAAGTAAAAATAACTCTAGGATCGCAAGATTAATGACAAGATTGGTTTGTGCTTCAAGGACCTCTGGAGCCTGCTAGAGGCAGATCAGAACCCCGGGAACCTTCTCCTACACATGGGTATCTGTGCACGCATGCACAAGGGAGCACACATGCACCCCCCACTTCTCCTGTGTCTGAGCTGTAACCTTGAGTTCTGGATTCTCAAAGCCAACAGTTTATTGTGACAGAAGATATAATGAAGCCCCCATAGTCATTTTTTAAAGAGTATAGTTTATTAGTATAGAGATTGTTTACATTTTATTTTCTTATTTATTTTACATGTATGAGCGTTTTGCCTGCATGTATGTCTGTATACAAAGTGCATGCCGTGCACATGGAGGCCAGAAGAAGGTGTCAAATCCTCTGGAGCTGAAGTTGCAGATGGTTGTAAGCTGCTATGTGAGTGCTGGAAACAGGACCCAGTCCTCTGGAAGAGCAGCCAGTGCTCTTAACTGACCCATCTCTCAGCCCCAATAGTGTAAAGTTTAATTGCAGTTTTGGGTATTCAATCTCCAAAACTTTTTCATCTTTGCAAATAGAATCATGTAATATTTGTCTTATTTCTACTTTTTATCTCTTGAGAACTCCTCTGGATTTTGCCATTCTGGCTGGGTCTATAGGAAGAGAGTTCTTAAAGTGTGAGAAGTGACTTCTTAGAGGAAAATTGGTGTTAGTAGTGATAAATTCTCAGCTTTACTTCCAGAGAAAGGTGTATCTTTTTGTTTATTCTTTACAGGGGAGGTGTTTAAGGATCTCAGAATTTTTCTGTGCAAACAGCGTTCTGCTGCTGTTTGCCAAGGGAACCCCAGACACAAAGGCTCTTCAGGGAGGAATGAGGATGCAGGTTTCAAGTGCTAAGAACACAACAAAACTCGTGTTCTTCAGTGTTGTCTAAGAAGAAGGAAATAGAATGCGGCCAGCCCAAATGCCACAGTGTGACGCCACAGTCAATAAAAACCCACTGGGAAATACAGCGTTGCTCGCCCCGCTCCACGTGCTTACCACACACCTGCTCTCCAAGGACGTCTTTGCCAGCTCTGGTCTCCCCATTGCTCGAAATTTAAAATGTGGCTTTTACCAGACACGTGGGAAAGCTAAGGCCCATTCTGGGGATTTGTGGGGACGCGAGACAGTGGCAGGACTTCAAGTTCAAGGTCTACCTAAGATTTTAACCTTCCTTCTTCCAGCCTTGACCTCGGCAGTTCCCCAGGCTCAGAAAGCAAGTGCCTTGTCTGCCACACGCCCCTTCAGTTCTCCCGTGGACTGCTTGTCTGCCACAGGCCCCCTTCGGTTCTCCCGTGGACTGCCACACTCACACTCCCCCTTCAGTTCTCCCGTGGACTGCTTGTCTGCCACAGGCCCCCTTTGGTTCTCCTGTGGACTGCTTCCTTGTCTGCCACACTCACACTCCCCCTTCAGTTCTCCCGTGGACTGCTTGTCTGCCACAGGCCCCCTTCGGTTCTCCCGTGGACTGCTTCCTTGTCTGCCACATGTCCCCTTCGGTTCTCCCATGGACTGGCTTGCCAGAAAGCAGACGCTGGGGGTGAGTGACTGATGGAGGCCAAACTCCCAGAGCAGAGGCAGAACTAAGAAAAAGAAGCCAAAGGAGATCTTAGCCATCCTCAGAGGACCCACCTGAGTGTCCACACAGGAGCCATCCCTGTTGTGGGGAAAGGAGCAGGAGGTAAAGGCACCAGAAGGCCGTCAGTGGAGGCGGAGCAATGTGCTCCTGTTGCCCTTAGTGATGCTGAGGGGACATTGTGCTTCTTTGGTCCAGGACTGCAGGTTCTGTGGGTCTGGAAGTATTGATGCCCAGGAGGAGGCACGTCCGTAAGTCACCAAGCCACACTGAATCTCAGTCTGTGGTAACAAGAGGTATCTGGGGCCGGGTACAGTGGAGATTCTTCCATCAGCTGACTTCCAGGCCAAGATAAACTTCCCCTAGGTGTGGACAAAAGTAGCCGTGAGCAACAGAGGGAGGACCTGGGTCACCTCAGGAGGGTGCCACCTGCAGAAATGCCAGGCAGGTGAAAGGGCGAAAAGGAATGCCATTTTTGCCTGTAGGTGAGCCACAGCAGGCGAACGCTGGATGCTCAGCTGGCCATCTGTTCTCCTCCAACAGAGGCCAGTGCCTAAGAACGAGAGTGGGCTTGAGTACAAACTGTGGGGGAACCCAGGCTCTCTTGGGTATCTTTGCTGCCATGTTTGTACCTGTACCTAGTTTCAGAGTAATCGCCTCCCAGCTCGCCCCTCATGCCCACGGTCTTAACTCCTGGCATGAAGACCCACATGGCTAGGCTGAGAGGTGGGACAGAGCAGAGCGGGGACTCAGGTCAGCATTCCCAGAATGCGGTTCAGGTGGCTCCAGAAACTCATCTGAGGGATGAAAAGAATCTAGAGACAAGTGTGCCCCTCTCTTTGGCTATGTGGTACTGAAACAGCAGACACCAAGAAACTGGAACTTCCTCAAGAATCTGATGGCAAGGAAGGAAAAGGCTGAGGCCCTAATGCCAGCCAGAGCAGGACCTCATCCCCCGGAAGACCATTTCGTACAATCTGTCTAAGCACCTTCCAGGAGAGACTGAAGTCAAGACAACGTAGGTCACTGACAGACTGCTCCATACCTTGACCAGCCATATCCTTTACACACTCTTGCCCTTTAAATCCAAGTCTCACGTGAGGACCCTTGTTATCTGCCCTTCTTCCTAATGTGGTCACGTTGAGTAAAACGCCTTTCTCTGCTTTCCACCTTTACTTTTCTGTTTAGTTGGCTTACTGAGGCCAACAGGTGCGAACACATAAAAGGCCCCAAGCGAGCTTAGGCTACATAGAGTGAGCTCCAGTATCACATAGTGAATCCAGCAGGCCAGGCCCTGCCTGTGAAGTGAGTTACAATATAGCCGGGGAGAAGAAATATCCACTTAACTACCACAGGAGCAGACGAGCAACTGGAAGTTGACAAGAAATATGAAGGATACCACTGTGTGCGTGGGGAGGAGGTGGAGTCTGTGCCAGGGTCTTGATGTAGAAGTCCTTTTGTATATGTGTTGCTTTTATTGGTTAATGAATTAAAAAAAAAACTGTTCTGAGCCTGTAGCAGGGCAGAACAGAGCTAGGTGGAAAAAACCAAACTAAATGCTGGGAAAAAGAAGGCAGAGTCAGAGACGCCATGTAGCCACCGCCCTAGATGGACGCATCAAAACTTTGCCGGTAGGCCACGAGCCTCGTGGTAAATATAAATTAAGAGAAATGGGTTAAATTAAAATGTAGGAGCTAGCCAGTAAGAAGCTGGAGCTAATAGGCCAAACAGTGATTTAATTAATACAATTTTTGAGTGGTTATTTCGGGAGTCTGGGCAGCCAGGAACACACAAGCGACCTTCTACCACAGGGTCTCAGAGTGGAGAAGTCAATTTCCCCAAGGAAGCAGTGTAAGTTAATCAGGCAAAAGGTCGGATGGAGACGGGTGAAAATATCCTAGGCGCTGGGCATGAGCAACATTCTTGCTATAGGAACATCAGAAAAGCTAGTGACTTGGAGATGGGCGCAGAGAACATAGAGCAAGGGGCATCGTTAGGTTTAAATTTGTCCTCTCCTTCCTGGAAGATGCACCGAGGTGACCAGAGAGCAAGCATAGCAGTTAGTGAGGAAATGCTTGTGGTAGCCTGCACCAGGGCTGGGCTTCGGGCCTCGGGAGATGTGGCTGTGTTTAGGACATGCTGAACATATAAGCTGGGCAGACTAAAAGGGGTGTGAGCACTTACAAGGAGGAGGAACTCAAGGCACTTGGGGCCCCCCAGAGAAGATGAGGTGCTGGCTAGAAGATGCCGAGTTGGATTCCAGACAGTTTGTAGAATGGGTTCCAAGACACTCCATTAGAAACAACTGGTGTACAGGCCTGAAACTCAGGCCAGAACTGGAAATGCCGACCTAGGAGCTGGGGAGGTGGCTCAGTTGGTAAAGCACTTTCCTCGCATGCACGAGGACCTGAGTTCAGATCCCTAGAACCCATGGGAAAAGCTGGGTGCAGTGGTGCACATCGCTAACCCTGGTGATGACAAGACAGGAAACAGAGACGGGGAAGCCTGGAAGTTCACTAATGACCAAGTCTAGCTACTTGGTGATGCTCTTGTCCAATGAGAGACCCTACCCCAAACAAAAGGTTGTGAATGCCTAAGGACCAGTACCTGAGGGTGTCCTATGATCTTCATATGCATGCCATGCATGTACACACTGACTCCCACACGTGTACCGCAGATGCACATACAAAAATAAAGAAGAATGAACAAAGAAATGCCGGTTTGGCAGCCCTGGTGACTGTGAGCCTGGCTCACGTGGGGAGAGTATGACATATAACCGTGCAGACAGGATAGGGGTGTGTCTGTGAGTGAGCATCAACAGAGGCTCCGTCAGTCCGGTTGGTTGGACAGATAGACTCAAAATGATTTCTTCCATGCAGAACTCCTCAGGGCCTGTCACAGTGTGGGCGGAGGAGAAAGCCAGGGAAGCCCATGGCCTTCCAAAGGCAGCACCACACTCAGAGGAGATTCCTAAAAAATCTTCTTCCAAAGGCAGCACCACATTCAGAGATTTCTAAGGGTCTCTCTTCTTACAGAACCCTTCTGGATCAGGACACCTCCTACACTAGATAGCTCCTGTCAATCTCCCTGACAGTCTCAGGTGTGAAGCAGAGCACCCTGTCCCCCATTGGCCGAACACTTAACTAAGCACTCTCATATCATCGGCGTCAATGCAGGACAAGCAGCATCCATAGGCAAGACACAGAACTCGGTCTCGCTGCAAGTGTCTTCATTTCGTTTTTTAAGAATGGTTTTATTTGTAGGAATTGCGTTTTAGACTCCTTCTTGCCATCGTTGTCGTCTTCTATCTGCCTGTTAAAGCCGTTACTTCAGCTTCCATTGTTCTGCTGAAAGTCAGCTGGGTGTCGTATCTCTGCACGCTCTCTGGGGTTGGGTTCCATCACAGCTGTGTTTACAGTTGTTCTTTGTTCGGTGTGGCGCGTGTGTGAATGTCTATTTGCATGTTTACATATGTATGAGTGCACGTATGTGAGCATGTGTGTCTGTGTGGAGGCCTGAAGCTGATACCAAAGTCTTCGTTGCTAGCTCTGTTCGCTGAAGAAGGGTCTCTTACTCGACCCAGAACTTGCCTTTGGAGGAGTCTGGCTCGACAGCTTGCTCTGAAGACCCCTTGTCTCTGCCTTCAAATGCTGGCATTACAGGCAGGCTGTCGTGCCGATGTGGCATTCAGGTAGGGTCTGGGTACTTGACCTCCAGCCTCACATATGTAAGGCAGGCAAGCGTGTTGCTCTCTGAGCTCCAGGCCTGGAGACCTTCTTGAATTTGTGCTTTTGTGTCTTTTCCTGGCTTTTAAATCCTTAGCCATTTTCTCTCCTTCCCTACTAAGACTGCATGCATGTGTACACTGGGTCTCACTCTTTGCTCAGGCTTCTGTCTGTACTTCATAAATTTCATACACTTTTTTAAACTTCCAGGGAAGTCTGGATATTTCCTTCTGACCTATCATCAAGGTCACAAGTTTTTCTCTTCTCTTGCAGATAATCTGTTCTCACGCCCTTCTCCCAAGCTTCTAGGTCCTATGCTTTCACTTGATTCTTCTTTTAAAAGGCTCGACATGGGGACTAGAAAGAGGCCCAGCAGTGAGGAGAGCTTGCTGCTCTTGCAGAGGAACTGGGTTTGGTTCCCAGCACCCACATGACAGCTCAGAAATGTCTGTAACTCCAGTTCCGGGGGATCAGACAGATACTCTCTTCTGGACTCCTAGCACCAGGCAAGCAAATGGTATACTTACATACATGCAAGCAAGCAAGCATACATAGAAAATAAGGGAAATAAGTATTTTTAAAATCTGTGTACACATTCATGTGACATAAAACAATGTATATATGATGGGGCCTCAAGTGATACTGAAACCGAAAATGTCCTATCACTTATTGTTTTTACTATATTTAGACCTGTCTAGGCGAATAAATACCTACCAATCACACTATAATTGCCTACGCTATCCAATATAGTAGCATGTTACCTGGGTTTGTAGCCTAGGCTGTGCCATTAGCCTAGGCTGTACCATTATCCTAGGGACATAGCATACCTTGCGGATGAGATCACCTCCTAACCCAGCAATGCTCTCTCTAAAAGTGTCCCCATCATCACATGACACACGACTTTGAAGGCTAACATTTCTTTCTTGGTTTTCATTCCCTCGATCTGAACTCTCAGTGCGTCTTGTAATTGAAAACAAAGTGACTCCAGAGACCGAGAGAAAAAAATGCAGTGATGACTCAAGCTGCCGGTCAATCTTCCTCTAGAGAGGCCTCAGTTTTGTGTATGACAGGCAGTCCCTGACAGACGATCCCTTTAATTTAACCCGAGATTGAATTCTCAGCTAATAGATTGGGGCGTTCTCTAGATTCTTGGCCCTTCATCAAGAACCGAATGTTAATTCTTGTCCTCTCAGCTGCGCCATACAGTCCCGCGCTGCTCCTCTGGATGCCCGGTGTCTCTGTAACCTACTTGAACCAGCAAATGCTTCCTGGGGCCAGCTGCCTCTGCTCACCTGCTTGTCCCTCTGTGTGGTGGCTTAATTTGTCTCCTTACTTCTCTGGGTGTTTCCAGCAGGTGGATGGTCCTTACTTTTCACAATTAGGTTTTCAAGCTGCTCTTGAAAGGAGGTCTGATTCAAGTTCGTCCATGGTGGCTAGAAGCAGAGGTCGCCCTCTGAAGACGTAGCCGTGTGTGGCTCTCTTCCAGGTCTTCCCTTTCTGCCCTTCAGTGACTTTATTTTAAGCCTTAGCTCCGGTGGCTATAATGAAAAATCTCAAGGTAACAAAAATATATTTTTATATTTATGAGCCTTATATGATATTACATATATATGTGTG
>NW_026068065.1:2007073-2010712 GCF_014885135.2 Alexandromys fortis | reverse complement strand
AAGCTCATAGCAGCCCTTCTCACGGTCATGGAATTATAGGCATGGGCCTCCACGCCTGGCTCTGAAAGCTTTTTTTCTATTAATTTTTAAAATTATTGTAAAATAATGGTTTAATTCTGACATTTTTTATAAATGTACACAGATGGACTTTGTTGGTGTTCAGCCTTCTTTGTTGTCCTTCCTCAGTCCCCTTCCTCTTCCTAATTAATTCCATGTATGCACATTCTTTCATCATTCATACACACACACACACATGCATGCACTCACACACACGCACACACACACACACTCACAAGCATCTAGGCCTGGGGTCAATCCCCAGTAACCCTGTCCCCCCGCATACACACAAACATACAAATGACGATTCTGTGTACGAGAAAACACACGCAGCATTTGCCCCACCACCCCTATTCCCTTCTCTTATTCCACTGCTCCTCCCATTAAGTCTTGTTTCTACTCCTAAACAACCCCCTTATATTTTCATGACAGACACACATACACCAAATCTAGACTCCACATATGAGAGAAAGAGTGGTATTTTTTAAGAGTTAATTTTTAATAAACGGTGCTGGTTTGAATGAGAATGGCCCCCATAGGCTCACAGATTGAGTGTTTGGTCACTAGGGAGAGGCACTATTTGAAAGGATTAGGAGGTGTGGTCTTGTTGGTGTGTCTCAATTGACAAGAAGTATCTTATAATATTAATGAGTACTTAGAGCCAGGTGGTTCACTCCTTTAAACCCAGCGCCCAGGAGGCAGAGACAGGTGGATCTCTGTGAGTTCGAGGCCAGCCTGGTCTACAAAGTGAGCTCCAGGATAGCCAGGGCTATACAGAGACCCTTTTTAAAAAAAATGAGTATTTAGTGAGTGTTTGCTTACTCTGGGTCAAGTAACATCTTCATAGGCAGGCATTAATTCATTTGACGGCATTCCTCCAGCAGGCTTTGTTGTTCATACTCATCAGTTGCAGAACTTGTCCAAGGATGGGTCATAGATAAGAGACACACAAAGCCAATAGAGGAGACAGCGCTGGGTAGGTTCTCAGATTAGACGGAATGCAGAGGCAAAACGGGTAACGGCCAAGCCCTGAGTGCAGCTCACTGGGGTTTTCCAGCGGGAGCTACTGGTGTGAGCTGTGGACACAGAAGACTAATGGGAGCGGGAGCGAGATTGCCTTCAGCTCTGTACCTCCTGGAGGAGGGGAGGAACTGTAAAGCAGGGAGAAGAAACAGGAGGCTGCAGAGGGAGAGAAGGGGAGGAACACGCAGGAGCTGGAGTCCTTGGGTGTCTTGAAGCTTTATTTGCGCCTAGCAGGCATCATATACTTGCAGTTTAGGCCACAGAAACAAGTTGAATGAGACCAAAAAAAGAACACTTCCTGCTTTTCTAGAAGACCCAAGTTTTCCAGTTCAAGGCGTCCTTATAGGATGGCTCATAACAACCTGTAACTCTGGTTCCAGGGCATGTGACACTGTGTTCTGGCCTCCACAGGCATATATTATTATTTCTTATTTTTTAAAAAAGGAATGAGGTTTCAGTCCGTTTCTTTATCCTTAGTGTATAGGAAGGCAACTGATTTTTTGGAAAAGCCTGGGTTAAAACCGGTCTCGCTGAACATAGCGGACAATGAGGACTACTGAGACCCCAAGAACAATGGCAATGGGTTTTTGATCCTACTGCACCTATTGGTTTTGTGGAAGCCTAGGCAGTCTGGATGCTCACCTTACTAGACCTGGATGGAGGTGGGTGGTCCTTGGACTTCCCACAGGGCAGGGAACCCTGATTGCTCTTTGGGCTGACGAGGGAGGGGCACTTGATTGGGGGAGGGGAAGGGGAGGCGGCGGTGGGGAAGAGACAGAAATCTTTAATTAATTAATAAAGAAATAAATAAATTTTAAAAATAAGGAATGAGGATGGCCTAAGGCCCTGCCGAGGGGGAGTGGAGTGTAGACTATTGCACAGAATTGCGCTCCTCAGTTAGGTGTGGAGCACAGGACACAGTAACCCTACTTCACCTTCAGCTTCCAGCCAGGCACTCAGTGTGACCCGACACTGCCCAGCCTGCAGACTCTTCCAGTCCAGGTCACGAGTGGTGTGCACGCTAGTCTTGCTATTGAATAAAATCCTATTATGCTCCCTTTGTACACCAAAGAGTTGGTGTTTCCACAATGGGAGCAGCATAAAGTTAGAGGCATAACTCTACCTCGTGAATGTTGGCTGTAGCTGTTACTTAACTCAGGATCCTGGGGTACGTAGGTAGGTTTTACCTCATCTTCAAAGATTGGGTCTCCCCAGTGGTTCCTTGAATATATGGCTATCTGGATATACAGATATCTGGATATACGAATATAGACTATATGGACATATAGACACATGGCTCTATGTAGGCACATGAATTCAGTCCAACAGAAGTGGAGTTCTATGGCCAGCATCCAAGACGTGGAGGAATGTCGCTAAATACATGAATGTGGGAGGTCATTAGCCAGGTGTCCTGTTTCCACCCCTCCCTGGGAGGAGCTGCCTCCCTCAAGGTCATCAGGAGTCAGAAGGGCTCCTCCTCGGAGCACAGAGGCCTCGTCCTCCACAAAACCTCTGCCCAGTAAAGTCATAAAAGCAGTGATCTGGACCATGTTGTGGAATGACCTAACGTGTTAAGTCACCAAGCACACTTACATCATGGTTCACCTTCCCTCCGGAAGGAAGTCTTGTGCTTGCACGAAAGCCAAGAAGAGACTTAACAGGCGGCCGTCTTCTGTGTCAAAAGGCTTCTATCCAATTCCAGTTATCACTGCCTGTGTGGCTTTGGGTGGTTCTATTTCTTTTCCCTGGCCTTAAAACGCTCATTAAGAGATCTTCGAAGTCTTGTCTAGACCTAAAATACCATATGTATGATGGCGGTTTTAGTTAGAAAACCCCAAGTTAGCCTAGAAGTTTCCACAGGCAGAGGGAGTGAGCCCACTCATTCTGGACTTACGCCCCTCTGAGCACGCGCAGCTCATGGCTCTCACTTGCCCCCTCCCAGCCCCAGGCGAGGACAGGCTCACCTGAGTCAGGCTGTGAGGGTGTAGTTCCCCAGCCCTACTCCAGCCTCACTGTAGAGCCCTCTCCGTCCCCCTGCCCCCTCCCAGTTCTTTCCCTGTCTTTTGCGGCAGCTCAGCTCAGACCGACAAGGACAGTCTGCAAACTTTCCTGCCCTCCTCCTGTCCCTAACGGACTTATTCTAAGCTGGGTCCAGTCCAGGCAGTTCTGTTCTCCACGGAAACCTATATGCAAAAATACTCCAGGCCCCGGCTCTCCTGCTTGGAACATGGCATCAGCTCCCAAACCACTGGCCTGGTCTCTTTTCCTGGTGGGCGGGAAGAAGGCAGCTCTGCGAGGACTGGAGTCTAATTAAGTACGGAGAAAACTAACCATGGCCTTCAATTTCAAGCTCTGAAAATAGCAAGGGCCCAGGGATTCCTGCTGCTGGCCTGAACTGTGAGAGTTGTCTCCCTTCGCCTATGGAGTCGGGAGGAAGAGACCTACAGCGCCTCTGCAACCAGAGGCCAAGAAACAGAGAAGCAAGCAGGAGAAGTGGGCCTCTGTGAGAGAGAGAGAGAGAGAGAGAGAGAGAGAGAGAGAGAGAGAGAGAGAGAGAGA
>NW_026068065.1:1884319-2007030 GCF_014885135.2 Alexandromys fortis | reverse complement strand
GAGAGAGGGGGAGGGAGAGAGAGAGAGAGAGAGAGAGAGAGAGAGAGAGAGAGAGAGAGAGAGAGAGAGAGAGAGAGAAGAGAGAGAGACCCAAACCCAAGCCCTAGGGGAAGGCACGACTACTTCCTATGCTCAGCTTGGCATCCCCACCCTGATCCTGGAATGCTGGAGTTGTGAAAGCTAAGCTCTGGTCAAAGCTGAGGCAAGTCTCTGAGAAGCTAGCAGCGTATGTCACAGTTCTGTCCACAGCTGGTCCTCCTGAGCGTGAGGACAGCTACCAACAGACGGATGTATAGAGAAGAAAGCTCCTGCAAGTCAGCTGAGCTTCTAGCTGGCCCTGGCCCACTCAGATGTTAGCCTTGCTAGCATCTTCCGGTCCCCCTCTTCCCTTGAATGGAAAGAAGTCAACTTGTGGGGAGATCCCGGCATGGAAACAAGTCACCATACAAATTCACGCACGTTTGAAGTGGGAAGGGGGTGTAATTAACTATTGACCACTCGGCCCCTTTTAGCTCCTTCCACATGGGCATGAACTCCCGCCTCCCTCATTGGACAACGGGGCTCGGTTGCCACAGCACAGGGGCTCGGTTGGAAGTATTTCTCCTCTGCTGTGTGTTCGCGCAGCTTCTGGACTGAGTTAACAGGCAGTAAGTAAATAAGACAAGACAGACATACAGACACAGAAAAGCTGGGGTCTGGTAGGCTGGGTTCTATGACGGCGAAGCTGCAGCATCCCAGAAGCTCTGGATATTCCTTATATACAGCTAAAGAAGGAGGCAGGCAGGAGCAAAGGTAGGGGAGTAAACTCCAGACATCAGGGGAGAAGAAAGCAAAACTCCGGACATCGGGGGAGAAGAAAGCAATGGTGGACGGTTTCGACACACACTGTCGGCATTAGCAGCTGGATTGGCGAAGGCTTCGCCATGTCTCTGAGCTTTACCCAGAGGAGGCCGCTACTCCCATGGGGCTGAGGCTTTGGTCTTTGGCATGACTCTGCCCATATCAACAATACCCAGTCACTTGGACTTCACTGGCTCCTCCGCTCCCCAATACATGGTGTCTGGCTGGTGCGCTATCCAGCATCTACCTTGCCACGAGCTGCTTGCAGCATCGTGGGGGAGGGCACAATGCAGAGTGAACCAACTGAGCTCGGTGGAGAAACTGGTCCAGGCTTCCACGTACACTCCTGAGTGTGCAGAGTTGGTGCTGGTCAGAGGAAAGGCCCCTTGAGTTCCCAGTGGCTGTGAGGAAAATTTCCTATGTGCCTACAACCCCGTGTTCACTGCCCCTGGGGAACTGTTAGAATGGGGAGAAAGTCAGAGGGCATGGGGGTCAGGGCTCTTCCTACCATGGCTTTGCAAGATCCTATCCAGATTGGCCGGGTTGTCTAGTGGGCAGATCCCTGTCCCAAAGTTTCTTTCCCGGAGACACCAGGTTTCTGACTTTTCTTCAGGTCTGTTAAATTACACTTTGGCCTGGGCTTGAGCTGCTGCTACAGCTGCCTGCAGTAAGGACAGTGAAAGCCCTGCCTGTCAGACAGCTCATCAAGGTGCTACTGAGGGGCTCTGAGCCAGGACTGAGAGGCTCCAAGCCAGGGCTGAGAGGACAGAGATCAGGCCAGAAAACCCACAGCTGTTTAGGATAAGGTACTTCAAAGAGAGGCTTTTGGCCTGGGGGAGGGGGGCTCCCTCTCCCTTCTGCTTTCTTCTTCCTCACAGCTCCAGCTGCCCTAGTGGTGCTGTGGGGGACAGAGGCTGTGGGGACGCTAGTCACTCCCTACAGTGCCTAAAGCACCTGGCCTCAGGTATCCTCCGCTTGCCCTCTAGAGCTTTCCACCTGATCCTAACATCTTCCACACTGTGAGTCTTAGCTTGAGCTTGTGCCCCTCCTGCCTCAGCCTCCTGAGGTAGCTGGGGTCATGGTATGAAGGGTACTGCGGCACCCAGAACAAAGTCTGGGGCCAGAACATAAGCCGCAACAGGCCCACAGTATAGAACGCCAGCACGCACAGACCTGCGCAAATTCAAGCCTCCAAGTCCCAGCACAGAAAAGGGGAAGTGGCCTACAAAGTCTAACCCTGAGCAAGAAGCGTGTGCGAAGGGTACCTGCTGGGATGGGGAAAATCCATTTTTTTTTCCAGTGGTGTGATACAGGGGCTATCCACCACTCGGGCAGGTCTCAGCTCAAGAGTACTTAATCAGCACACAACAGACACCATGATTTTGGTTTCTATTTTTGTTGTTTTTGGTGTGTGTGTGGGGGGGCTTGTTATGGTTTGGTGACTTTTGTCTTTTTCAGTCTTAGTTTTTTGTTTCTTTTTGAGAAAGAGAGAGAAAGAGCATGATTTTGAGGGGGGAGGGGAGGGCGGTGGGGTAGTGATGTAGGTGGGTCATCTGTCTATCTGTTGCTTTCATTGGTTAATTAATAAAGAAACTGCTTGGCCTTTGGAGGACAGCAGCTTAGATAGGCGGAGTAGACAGAACAGAATGCTGGGAAGAAGGGAATGAGCAGATGCTATAGCTCTCCTATCCAAGATAGACGCAGGTAAGATCCTTCCCGGTAAGCTACCACCTCGTGGTGCTACACTCATTAATAGAAATGGGTGAATCAAGATGTGAGAGTTAGCCAGTAAGAGGCTAGAGCTAATGGGCCAAACAGTGTTTAAAAGAATACAGTTTCCGTGTAATTATTTCGGTAAAGCTAGCCAGGTGGTGGGAAGCGGCCCACCGCACCTATTTCTACAGGGGAGGATCTGGGAGGACTTGGGAGAGGGAAAGGGATATGATAAGAATATATTGTATGAAAAGACTGTTAAATAATTTTAAAATGTGATTGGAAAAAAAATAGTGCCTGTAGATGAAGAGGCAGTGGCTGTGGAAAGTGCTGCACCCTTGAGTCCTGCCCTGTGGGTGACTGTCCCAGGCCTGGCTCTACTGTGGGGATGAGGCTCAGTGTGGCCAAACCCAGCCACAGAGTCCTCATTTGGAAGATCCCGTTCTCTGGCCCAACATCAATAGCAATATTGCCCCACCAGCAGCAAGCCACTGCCTGTGGGAACACCGGTACCAGGGCTCACAAACCAAACTCACAGACAGGAACTTCCCCTGGAGAGGAAAGTCACCATAGTTGGGGACTGGGTGGAGAAGGAAAACAATATTTAAAGCCCAAGTTTCCTCCAAGGGAGATGCTCTGGGCAGCCTTCCTCCTCACATCTGGGAGAGTTCCTCCCTCCTGGACTGACCCCCTTATTAGGAGCTAATGATGCCCAGCTGTGCCAGCTTCTGCTGGCATTGTTAACCCCTTGCTTTCCTCCCTGTCATCAAATTCTACAAAGGGCTCACCCACCGTCCAGTCAATGGGGTGCATTAAATAGCTCCTAGGAAGAGTCGGAAATGATCCACTGTGTTCTCTAGATCAGCACGACCTCTCCTGAACACCAGGAGTATAAAATTCCACCCTCGCAGGCCATGCAGCCGCAAGGGAAGGCAGGATTTAAACTTGGACCTGGGCTCTTTTTGGCTACCCTATCACTCGTTTGGGTAAAATAAAATTTTCAATGTGTAGATTATGAAGATCAACACCCTCACACCGTGCACTTATAGATGTCTGTAAACTTGAAAAACAGAATCTTGGTTGAAAATAGGAATGATCTAGCTAAAGGGGACGAATTGACTTTGGACCTATACCGCTGTCTTTGAACTTTGGCCACCTTAATCGTCAAGAGCAAGTACCTGCTTCTCATGCGGAGATGTAGCTCAGCAGTAAACGCTTGTCCTAGCATTCATGGCCCCAAATTCCATGCCCAAGATAGATAGGAAGGAAGGTAAAAAGGAAGCAAGGGAGGGAGGAAAGGGAAGGATGAAATGAAAGAAGGAAGGGAGAGAGGGAGGGAGGAAGGGAGAAAGGGAGGGAGGAAGGAAGAAACGAAGGGAGAAGACAGGCTTTTTTCTCTTGAAGTTATTTGAAAGCTAAAGAGATTCAACTAGGAAAAGCACTGTAACACGGCATGTCCTCAAGAAGGCAACAGTATCCCATGACCTTGGAAGTCTTTCATTTCCTTTGTAAGAAGCAGGCTCTATGGCCTTCTGTGAACTCAAGCTTTTTTTTTTATTTTATTTTTTAGTGATTTCAGGGTTGGTTCATCATGACTGCCACCTGCATCCTTTATGCCAACTGAGAGAAACCAGGTCAAAAAGGGAACTTACGGTATGACTCTAAGCATGTGGCCTTGCCTGGGCCATGCTTCCTTGGGAGGAGATATGGGCCTGTTCTGTGTGTTCCTTCCTAGCTGGCATGGGTTTGGGGAGGCATCCTATTCTAGTGGGAAGGCTCCTGGAAGAGCCCTTTCCCCTTACCTGGGTTTCTGGGAGGAGCCCACCGAGATCATCTTATTTTGAATAAGGCTGTGTGGTTAACTCTTAATCTCCCACCATCCTGAAAACAAAATAAGAAACTCTTAATCTCCCCTTGATGCATGACCAAACATTTATAGGTTCCAGGTTTAAGACGCGGACATTTTGTTCTACAGAAGCCTAAAATGAGCTGGCATTTCCACCTTTGACTGAGATATCTAAACTCCAGGGTTTGTCGGAATTGTGGCAGGCAATGCCCTCAGATGTTGGCATTGGCCTCTGTTGGATTCTGCTTTATTCCTTATGGCCCAAGTTTGCTGTCTTCTTAGCTGCCTTCACGCCTCCCTGGCACGCACCATCTAGACACTACACACTGAAGACTCTGCTTTCTTTTGTCTCTGGGGCAGGGAGAGCGAAAACATTTTAGATACTCGATGCCACGGTTTGTGATGAGGGGCTGACTGAGAAGTCCTTCTGGACTCAGAAATAGTGCTGATTTCACTAACCCCCTACTATGTGCCAAGCTCGAAGGCCACCCTTGCAACGTCTCTTGTAATCCTCACAATAACATGAGACAGGATAAAATGCCTACCTCTATGTTTCAGATAATGGAAGCTCAGGGTTTAAGTAGCCTGCCTGAGACCACACAGCGTCTGCTGCTCATCTGTTGCCTTTCTTTTCTTTTCTTTTCTCAGAGTTCGAACTATTTAAAAAAGCAAAAACAAACAAACAAACAAAAAAACCGCTTAAGCTCTCCTCACTGATTCTAACACCGGCACACAGTAGGTCCTCAGGAACCCACGTTGACTGACAGGGTCAGTAGTTACATAGGTGAGCTGAACACACTAGCCCTAACTCTCGTCAGACTCCTCAAGCAAGGCATCCTTTTCCCTCAGGACACAGACAAAAGCCTTCAACTGGAAGGAGCAAAAGCTCAGCTATAACTGAGTCCCCTTGCGTCTCACAGCAGCATGGGCCCCCAGGTTGAGGCCACATGTCCTCACCAAGGGCTGGCTGTTTTTCCATTCACAGACCGCTCACCAGCAGACCACTTCCTTTGGCTGGAATTCTCTAGTTAGCAGATGCTTGCACCGTGAAGAACCCACTTGGACTAAGCCAGGCAGGGATGACCTGCAGCACTCGGGGAAGATGGCTGTATTCCTCCAGAGGTGGAGCCAGCCTTGGGCACAGCCAGGCCTCAGGGAGGAGGCCTGAACCCTTTGCTCAGGGAGGCATAAACATAGCAATTAAAGCTTAAGCTACCCAAGTAGTCCTCTTTAATTACAATCTTCCCTAAACACCAGCAGGGCCAACTGTGCTGTGGGCAGGAAGTGGTCCATCAGGGCCCATCCTGGAGACAGCAACATCAGAGGGACGGGGACACACACACACACACACACACACACACGAGGACAGTTTCCCTTCATTACATGTGTGTGTTTCAGTCTGTGCCCTTCTTTGCCTCCCTCACACTAGTAAACAAATCTCTCTGACTTCATCTCTGCATCAGGCAGATAATCCATTTGGGCCACTGTGATGATTAATATATTGTCAGCTTGACAGGACCCTGCGTCACCTAGCAGATAAACTCTGAACGTGTCTACGAAGGGTTATCTAGATCGGGTAAACTGAGGTGGGAAGACCCATCCTAAATGACTAATAAAAGAGAGAGTGAGCTGAGTACCTTTATCTGCTTCCCACTGCAGATGGGACCCGACCATCACGGTCCTGTCGCCATGCCTAAACTGTGAGCCGAAATCGACACTGTTCCCATTCGATTGCTTTTGCGAAGTATTTTATCTCCGCGATGAAAAGACAAATATAGCTGCCATGGGGCCCTATCTTATTTAACTTCTTTGGAACTGAAGCTGGAAAGCTTTCATGCAGTGACAAGCAGAGTACAGGGCTTGGTATCGGGGCAGAGTGCACCACCTCTTCTCAAACAGACACCATGGACAAGCTCTCGCCCATTCTTGACAACACACATGCTCTGCTCACCCCATTTCATCTCTACTTCTGTCCCCATCTCCCCACCTCCATCTCCTCTGTCCTCCTCCTTACCTCCATCCTGTCTTCTCTACCCTCACCTCTGTGTCCCCGTTTTCTCTATTCTCATCCTCATAGCCTCTCTATTTCTATTTCCGGCTCCTCTATCCTCCTGTCTCCATCTCTTTCTTTGCCCCATCTCCATTTCCTCTATCCTTCCCAGTTCTATCTCTGCTACCCTCGTCTTCATCTTTGTTCCCATCCTCGACTTCATCCCCCTTTCCATCTCTGCCCAGTTTTCCTTCTGGAAATTTAATGTCATTCAACAACTTCCTCAGTCAAAGAGCTGAATAGTCTGTGCGCTCCATCTGTGTGCGTTCCACCTCTGTGTGCGTTCCACCTGTGTGCTCCACGTGTGTGTGTGCTCCATCTGTGTGCTCCATTTATGTGTGTGCTCCGTGTGTGTGTGTGCTCCACCTGTGTGTGTTCATCTATGTGTGCTCCATCTGTGTGCTCCATTTATTTGTGTGTGCTCCATTTGTGTGTGTGCTCATTTGTTTGTGTGTGCTCCATCTGTGTGCTCCATTTATTTGTGTGTGCTCCGTGTGTGTGTGCTCCATCTGTGTGTGTGCTCCACCTGTGTGTGTTCATCTATATGTGCTCCATTTGTGTATGTGCTCAACATGTGTGTGTGTGCGCGCTTCATTTGTGTGTGTGCTCCACACGCTTGTGCTCCATTTGTGGCTCACCATGGCCTCCTTATGAAGTAAGAGACGCTCATGGAGTAGACTTTGCAGATGGAGAGACTGACTGATGGGGACGTTGTATTGATTACTCAGTGTCTTAGCATGACTAGTGCTATGATGAAGCACCATGAACAAAACAACTGGGGAGAAAAGGGTTGACTTGGCTTACCCTTCCACGTCATTGTTCACCATTGAAGGTGGCATGAATTCAAACAGGGCAGGAACCTGCAGCCAGGAGCTGATGCAGAGACCGTGGAGGGGTGCTGCTTACTTGCTTGCTCCTCATGACTTGCTCAGCACGCTTTCTTATAAAACTCAGGACCACCAGCCTGGAGTGGCACCACCTACAATGGGCTGGGCACTCCCCATCAATCACTAATTAAGAAAATTTTCTACAGCTTGCCGACAGCCTGATCTTATCGATCATTTTCTCAACTGAGACTTTCTCCTCTCCAGTGACTTGTGTCAGGTTGACATAAAATTGTCCAGCACATTGAAAAAAACATGGTTGTGGAGGCAGAGCCAGGACGAGAAATATATCATTTGATGTTCTTTTCCAGGACGTTGGAGTCTTGGATCTTGACTATGATTCGACAGCACACAGCATGGAGGAAGGAATTCACTACTGTGAATGTGGCTCTCACCAACATCCCAGAGAACATCCCAGTAAAGGGGAGCGGAGAGATCTTAAAACTAGCCACCTCTCATTCTTCATTAGCATGTAATCAAATTATTTGAATGGATTCATTAATGTCTGATTCATTTTGCTGTATGGTTTTTGTTTGCTTTTTGTTTTTCAAGACAGGGTTTCTCTGTGTAGTCCTGGCTGTCCAGGAACTCGATCTGTAGACCAGGCTGGCCTTGAACTCATAGAGATCTGCCTGCCTCTGCCTTGAATGTATTTATATGGTAAAAATGATCAGTCACTCATGGAGAGTGGGTCTGGAGACTTGGATGAAGTGTTTGCTCAGAACTTGCTTGAAGGGTATGTAGACACATCTGGGCACACAGATGTCATCTGCATGGCCCTTCAGCCTTGCTTCCATTTCACTAAGGACATTAATCATTTTTTTGTTGGAGCTTGGTAGGGCAAGGCTGAAAAGGATGTGGTCCTATTTCAAGGCAGACCTCCCTGCTGACTCTAGCTTTGCCATCTGCAGAGGTATGTGTGGCGTATTCCTACCCCAGCATCTTGTCCCTGTCTGTGTCACCAACCCACAGGACTGGCAGTGGGAAGGTGTGAGAATGTCTCCTTTGGATAACAACGCCCCCTCCTACTGGGAAGAGCAACCAGTGAGCGCTTGAGGGCTCCTAGCCTTAGAACACCTTGCAGAACCTTTGGAAATAGGTTTTCTCAGAGGTTGGCAGGCCGGCCCCCAGCAGCGCTCATCTCTCAAACATGGCAGTGCAATCTTCCAACTGCTTGTGCAATCTCACTGCAAATAAGTCCGCGCGTGCTGTTTGCAGTCAAAGAGACCAGACTTGTTTCTCTTGGGTGATGGTGTCCCTCTGGAATTCTGGGAGATGAGGGAAGCCAGCTGGGAGGTTAGGCTGCTGACCCTGAGGCAATGTAGTCCAAGCTGGTGGCGTGAGGGGAGGAGACTGTGGCCAGACTGGATGGACAGGTTGGCAGCTAGAGACTTCCCAGTGTGGCACGGAAATCACCCACCGAGTGTTCAGGACAGTTTCCCTCCCCCTTCCTAGCTTTGTCAGGTGGCTCAGGAGCATCCCTTGAGACAGCCACCCTTATTCTCACTTGTCCCTTGAGACCCATTTGACTCTTGCCTTGCCTAGGTGTGGCCTTAAGAAGTTTCCAGTGGAGGGGGGCATGACACAGTTCACAACTATATTTTTAAAATACTAAAATTATGAGTTGGTGAGGAAACAGATTCTCACTGTGTGCTGGGAACTGGCTGGTCCACTGGAGGGTAGTTGGGCCAACTTCTGTCACAATTACTATCCATATATCTTTTGGCTCAGAAATTTCACATTTGGGCATTAGTCCTCCAGGATTCCTGGAACATGTGTGACGTAACATATGTATAAAATTATTTGTTGCAATGCTGTTGAGAACAAGGAATGGCTGGGGGCAATCCAGTATCATGTCTACCCACGGGGGGAGCCTGGTTTAAATCAGTTATGGTACTACTACAGCAGAATCCTACTAGGTGCCGTGGCTCACAAGCCGGGACAGGAATTATTTCTTTTCTGTCTTTCTTTTTTTTTTTTTCCTGGGTGGGGGGGGGGGGGGGTTCAAGATAGGGTTTCTCTATAGCTTTAAGCCTGTCCTGGCACTAGCTCTTGTAGACCAGGCTGGCCTTGAACACACAGAGATTCGCCTGCCTCTGGCTCCTGAGTGCTATGATTAAAGGCATAGACCACCATGGCCCAAGGCGACAGAAATTATTTCCATTTTTATATTTTACCTTGCATTTTTTTCTCTCCAGCCAGTTTTATATATCAGTACATACTACCTGAATTCTGCATTTTATTTTTCTTATATAAATATGTAAGGTTATAAACACACATTTCTAAGAGTACTTGATAGGAACATTTTCCTGTGTAGATGGATAGCTTCCATGATTGTTTTAATGGCTGTATAATATTCCTTTGTTCTGATCAGGTACTTCCTTATTGTAGTATCTAAGATGTGGGCAGGAGGTAAGGGAACCAGGCTATGAGGACACAGGGTTGCAACTGCACCAGTCACCTGGCGGCCAGTCACACAGCACGGAAACAGTGGAGTTATCTATCCCACTGTCTTCTAGTCCCCAGCACCCTCCACCCACTCACACATCTGCTCCAGTCCTGGAGTCAAAGCCAGCTTCACCCCCATGCCTTTGTTGCTATCTTCATACAAGTAATGACACACTCCTCCTCGGATAAGTCACACTAGAATACAAGAACTGCTGGAAGCAGGGCTGACCGCGGTGGTGGCGGGTGCGCGCCTCTGATTCCAGCACTTGGGAGGCAGAGGCACGGGGGTCTCTGAGTTCAAGGCCAGCCTGGTCCACAGAGTTCCAGGACAGCCAGGACTGTTACATAGAGAAACCCTGTCTCGAGCCACCCCCTCCTCAAAAAGAACCATTGAAAGTAAAACTCTTTTTGTCCCCTCCCTCCCCGCCTTTGCATTGAGTCTACTTACTCCGCCATGGCTGTTGAGCGGGGCTAGGAAGAGGGACGTGAGAGAGCGACGCTGCAGTCACTTGAGACCTGTGGGGGCCACGCTGAAACAGCTCTCCAGTTATTATGGCTTCTCCTTTTCTTCACCCTCCTAGACTCCACCAGAGCACACCCTGGGCTCTCTGCCTTTCTAAAGGTCAACTCTGTTCAGGTCACTGCCCTGCTGGCTCCCGCTCTATTGAAGAGGCGGAGCTCCTTGGTCTGGAATTTCTGGCAGCCTATTTTTTTCTCGCTGGAGTTCCTGTTTCATGGAGTACACCAAGTCCCAAGTATGCCCACTAGTCACTCTCTCCTGAGCCAGTCTTAACCTTCCCTTGTCGCCTGAGTTCTGATGTCAGAGAGCCCAGCCGTCTGTCTTTCCAGCCATGTCCTTCCTCGGCTGGTCCAGCTCTCAGGCCATTGTGTCCCCGTCTTCTGTATCACTTGTGGAATTCATTCCTTTAGGGACTCAGCCAGGGTGAACATTTCAGCTTGGCCCCTTTAGTTCATCTTACTATGGAAAGCAGGATGCCCGGCACTTAGTAGGTGCTGCAGATGAATGAACCACAGAGTCTGTGCCAACCCAAGAAAGGCACCGAGATCTTCTCTTCAGGAGCATGGGGACATGCTTCCTGCACTAAATCTTCAGAGGATGAGGAGAAACAGCTGAGCTATTACCACATGCCAGCCCCTAGGCAGAACCTCATATGCACACAACTTATTCTTCAGGTTTTCATGCTGACAGCATTACCCTTCTGCATTCTCTTTAAATGGTTATTTTTATTTGTGTATGGATGCTTTCCCTGCATGCCTGACTGTGCACTATGTATATGCATGTACCTCAAGAGGCCAGGTGTTAGAACCCCCGGAACAGGAATTACCATGTGGGTGCTGGGACTCAAAGCAGGTCCCCTGGATGAGCAGCCAGTGCTCTTAACTCCTGAGCCATCTCTTCAGCCCTCAACTTCTGTTCTTGATAAGGGAAATCTAGAAGAAACTGTTCCTCCAGTCCTGAAAGTGGGCTTCTGGGCCAGGACCATTGCTCTCTCCAATGGGGCATGTCCCACGAGTGTTCCCTCTTCACCCCTATGCCTGTTCGTGCCCACCACCCGGAGGTGAGAGATACCCAGAGCTCTGTGGGCAGCTCCTCCACCACAAGCTGCCTCCCTACTCCCCCTGCTTTCAGGAGTGGCTGTGTTCGCGATTTTGGTTACTGGCTAGGAATGCCGCTTTTCCCTGCTGTCGGCCCACTGACTTGCAGCTGTGGAATGATTTGGATGGTGTGTGTCCACAGAGCCTTTGATGGCTCAAAGCCTTGCCCAGACCACCTGAGTATGAATCAGATTCATAGGGACTTTTCTTTTACATCAGATGTGGAAGCAGGGCCCATCACCCGGCCCTGGCTGATTTGGGGGCACAGCAGGGACACAACACACCTAGTGCCTATCACAGGCAAGGCTGGGCCAGGCCATAGAGCTTTCCTGAGGGTGTCACAAGGTTTGGCTACTGCCACACAGAAACTTAGTGATCACTGAAGGGATTTTAACTGTTTGTTGGCTTTGAGAACTTAAGTCTTGTAGCAACTGCCATTAGAGGTCTCTTTCATCTTTTGGGAACACAATCAGGGATGCTATGCCTTCCCCACTTGGATGCCAGAGGCTACAAGGGCTTTCTTTCCCTTTGTAAAAGGTTCAGTAACAGGAGGGAAACAGACCGGAGGCAGGGCTTACCCCAAGAGCCCAACTTGCAAACCTTCCACCTCCTTAAACCAAGATATGAACCAGGCTATATCTTAGGACCTTTAAACTAGTTCCTGGGGGTTTCTCCAAGTGCTGTAATTTTTATAACATGCATTATTAATTAAAGAAAAGATAGAGACAACTAAGGATAGTCTTGCAATGTTCTGTTCCTCCCAGCAGCACTGACAAAACCAGGAGTGAGCATAGACAGTGTTGGTTCTGCTGCTACCAGTCTGGAGGTTCGCCTCCATGTGCAGGAGGGCCCTGAGGATGACCAGTGGTTACTCACTTGACTCACGGGAGGAGAAATTCTTCCGTCATTCCTTTAAGCAGAGCCTGACTCCTGCCTTCACACTTCACAGCTTCTCTGGGACTCCTAGCCTGGGAAGTGATCTCACAGGGAGACTGCCACGGGCAGTGAGGACGACAGAGACAGCTGGGCAGGGAGCAGAGTGTCATCAATGCTTTATTTACATGCGTCACCATTGCTTTTACAAACTAGATTATGGTTGTAAATGGAATACACAGGCAATATCTACAGACACCAGGGAAGTAAGCATCTCTGGAAAGGGGCGGTTTTGCAAATCAAACTGGTTGATCCTTGAGAAGAAAGGCGGTAGGGCTAATTCATGGCAATGTATGAGACAAGGTCCTCAGGACTCAGAACGCAGCACGATAGTGGTAGCGTTGCGAGGGTGAGCTGCTTCGAACCCAACACGACGAACTGCTTCTTAGGTGTTTGGATATGGCCACACGCCACACTAAATTCTAGTTTGTGCGGGGGAGGAAGCAAGAAATCAAAACAGATAAGCCATTTTTACAGAAACTGTATACAGAATTATTTTTTCATTCATGCAACTTTTTTTTTCTTAAAAAAAAAAAAGTTAAACATGTGAAGCCCGAATGCACAAGACATTTCACACAATTCTTCTGGTCTCCTTCACATCTGTGCACGCTTCCCACATACATGATGTGCTAGGACAAGTATACAAGGCTGATTGCCAGGCAAGGAGATAATTTTAGAGAAATAAGTGACCAGACACATACATTTTTTTAAACCAGCTGCACAAGTATTCCTGGAGTGTGGCATAGGCCCTGTAATCGTAACTCATGAAAGAAATATACAAATGCATAAAACTCAGCAAGAGAAAATGCTTCATTCCTCGAATCTGCCTGTTATGCACTGAGGATTTAGTTAAAACGCCACACACTCTGTCAGCAACCCGGGCTCTCAGGTCATGTTTGACAGCCAGGATCCCACAAGCCATCCTTCCCACCTCATGGCCGGGGCCCCTGCTGTCCCCGCTCCCACAGCTGACTTCACTGTACCCCTGTACCCGTGACTGCTTTTCTACAAAAGGTCTGCTTTTAGTTGATGAAAGAACATTATTGTGCCTGATCATATGCTGTCCCCCAGAAACATCAAGAAAAAGGGAACCCATTCTGTATCACCTTTGGTTTTTTAGAGAGAAAAAGGAACTGTCTCTGTGTCCCCTCAGTCCAAGGGACAGGTGCAAGGCTTGCTTGCTCTCTCTCTGCTTTACTCTTGAAGGGCTTTTCCAAAAGACTCAAATGCTGCTTGTTCGTTCAGTGGCTGGTGCTCCTTATTCGTTCAGTGGCTGGTGCTCCTTAGGAAAAGGCAAAGTTGCTGTCCCTGTGACTTTGAACCTGTACGCGGGTTGGAAGTAGGTTGAAGTCACACCTGAGAGGGGACATAGCCTCTCCTGGGGAGTGAGCCAAGATGTCCTCTCCTCTGGCTGAGACAGCAGCACACACGATGCTGATCGTCAACCTAAAAACAAGGTTTTGTGCTCTCCCTGTGTGCATGGTCCTCCATTAGCAGGAGACTTAGGAACAAAATCCCATGGGCTTCAGCAGCCATTCCGTGCAGAGGACCCGGGGAAGCCCACCTCAGATGCACTCAGTAAGGAGCCCAGCGCCAGGATGGAGAGGGCTTGCATATGCTCGTCTCTAGCTTTGGTGGTGACGAAGAGAGCCACGGAGCCCGAGAGTGCTTTAGTCTTCAACAGTCGGCACCCCGCTGTCTACTGCCTGTCACCAGTGAACCGGACTCCCTACGAAGGTTCACACAGCCATTTCTCATCAGGATGCCATCACGGCAGCTGGCCCAGCCTGGGAGGTCACACGCTCATCTGCTCAGATTCTTTGCTACTCGGCAGACAATGAAAGCAGGGTTCTCACAGCAGGTGCAGAGGACCCGAGCTTCACCTCTGTGGATTCTGACTGCCATAGAATTGGGCTTCTCAGGGGAGCATGGCCTGTCTGTGGGGGGTCCCCTGAGGGGGGTATGCAAGGGTCCTGGGCCTGGCAGGCCTCAGCTCTCCACACAGCCCCTGTGTAGACTCTGTATTATTTTACAAAGGAAATTATAGCCAAGCATTTTGCCTCTGCTCTTCTGATCTGCCGAGCCTGCCCTGGCCTCACACTGCCCTTGCTTCAACTTATAATCTTTCTAGGACATTCTATGAAACTTGGTGCCTGACATCCAACGAACACTGGCAAAGAAAATAAATGAGAAGCCACGTGTCTAAAAGGACTTCAGCGTCTTCAAACTAGGGGCACACACTGGAGGGCTGCCTCTCTCACTCCCAGCGCCCATAAACTGCACAGCCCAGCAGCTATCTTCTTTAAGCTCGGGAGAGAATTCTCAGGGCCCTCCTGTTGGAAGCACTTGGGGTTCTCCCTTGTACCTGAGCTCTCTCTGCTCCCTCAGCTGCCACCCCCATGCACCCCACCAAGGAATCAGCACCCTGGGAAGCGAGGCCACCAGCCTTCTGCCTGAAATGACACAGGTCGCGTGGACAGCAGACTCCTGAAGAGTCAGGGAGTGGCTAACATCACCGTAAAGGAATGAAATAAGCAGGTACGGCCCGCTGGCAAGCAGACCACGTGACTACTACACACATTTTCAAAATCAGACTTTAAAAATGAAGACTATAAACGCGGAGCAGTTTGGATAAAGCAATGCGCTAGAGGTCTAGTAGAGCCACAACTGCGTGACAATGTACGGATTCCGGAGAAGGCGGACTGAAGTGGACAGGGCCATCGCTCAGACGTGATGATCCAGGCGAGGCAGAAAAGACGTGTGACAATACCAAATGGAACTCTCATTATGCTAGGGGCTGTGACTGCCACCGACGTCACCCCCAGGGGAGTTAGAAAGCAGAGGTGCACAAGGGGGCTGGTGGTGGGTGCGAGAGACTGGGTGGCACCCCTGTGTTGGTGCCCACTGCCACAGTGCGAGCAACAGCGAGAACTCGAGCAGGGAAACCGTGCTGGAACATTAGCCCACATTCCTAACACCATGCAGAAAGTTCCATTTTTGTACTGTACATGATAAAATATATTTATACACTTATATATGCCTAATGCTTTTTATGCAAGAAAAGAGTCTTCGTATATCACTTTGGAGAAGTGCGTGTATGCTGTGCTAACCAGGGCATCACCACACCAGTTTCTTACGTACCAAAGGTGTCCCCAACTGTCCACCAAAGGTGTCACGAGTACACTCACACTTTGCAGGTTAAACAGAAAGCACCTATACAGCACCATAACTTTTTGAAAACAAAACAAAAAATGAGATCCATAGAAGCAGAAAGTTTGGGAAAAAAAGTTTAAATGGCCTTATCTTGTATTTCCAAGTGTCACCTGTGCAATTACAACCTAAGCTTATATATATATCACCTTGTATGTTATTGCCTGTCACTCACACACTTCTAGAAAGATCAGAGTCTACACAGCAAGGCTGAAAGTAATCAAAAGATGTGCATGTTTCAAAAACAGTGAAGTCGGGCTTGCCTCGGTGCAGACTTGGCTTGCCTATTTCGTACGTTCCTCATGGCATGACCCAATGGCTCACCAGTAATCCCCTACCTTCTATGAAGCAAACCAGCTCACATTCCTTTTCTCTCTTCTCCTTGAAACTAAGCCCCTAGTGGCATTTGGCAATGAGCAGTAGCTGAACCTTCCTGAAGAGGTCCTGGTTCCTAAGAGCAGACACTGTCTACTGCATTAGCTGCGGCGAAGGACGGGACCAGAAGCCCTACACTGACCAGGCAGCTGTAGGGTGGGCCCTGGGGTCCCCGTCCACAGACCACCCCGACTCAGAACGGGAAACTCCTGGGTCAGATGCCTGCCTCCATTTGCTTTGCCTACGCGTAGTTCAGTTCTGGACGGGTGCGCAGAGCAAACAATTGTGCCATTGTTCAGTTTTTTTTTTTAAAAAAAGATAATTTTCTACCAAACAAAAGAAAAAAGAAAACCCCCTTTAGTTTATGTAATGCGTTAAGTTTGTGGAGTTCCACGGGCTCAAAAGCTTGTGATGCTCCAAGCCAGCCTGAGAACTGGTTCTGGCGCTTTCCTGCTTTTAAGTGTGCTAGGGGAGGGGTGGTTAGCCTTCTCAACAGAAAAATATTGCAAGTTACCATGTGTAAAAAACTCAGAGGGTCCAAGGGAAACCAACACAAAACAAAGCTTAACCTATCCCAGAAACCACCATGACAGTGGAGCAATGGAGAATGGCCTTTGGGGCGCCCGCTGAGCTCGGAAGGAAAACGGGGGGTGCTGAAGGGTGCTGTCCTCGCTGGCAGGTCACTCAGAGTTAGATTTTGCATACATTATAGAGTTCTGTTCCACGGGTAAGGGCTTCACCCAGGGCCAGGGCTGCTAACAGTCTCTGCTGGGTTAGGAAAATGGCGTGGGATTCACGAAGGTGTCAAGCTGTAAACGGTATCACTGTCCACTTGCTGGGAGCAGATTTGGCAAAGGGTTTTCTCTGTAGGTCTTCTGTCAGTGTGAGGGTCTAGAAGAGAAAAGAAAGCCAGAGTTCTTAAGGGTGTTCTGAAACTGACAGGAAGCAAGCTGAGGGGTGCTGCATCACCCCCTGCTCGCCTGAGCGCAGAGCCCAGGCTAAGCCTCCCAGGTCTGAAATCGAGATCAGCTCTTACCTTAGTTCTTATCACAGCACCCTAAGGCTAACAAGCCCAAAGGAGCTGGTATCTTGTACTCTGGAATGACCCCAACAAAGGCACACAGGGGTGTTTTTCGTGGGTCTTGTTAAGTTAGGGGCAGCCACGGTGTGGATGGGGCTCTGGTCTAGGTTTTGGACGAGCAAGCTGGTCACCCCGAGACGGCAGTACTTCTGCGGTTCTCCTGATCAGCCCAGGGGTGAACTCATCTTACTTGGCAGCCAAGGCTTAGGGAGATCCCATGGTGGAGGACCAAGTCATGCCAAGTGAGCTATCTTAGGAATTCTACTTTTTTTGTTTTTGTTTTTGTTTGTTTTCCCAAGACAGGGTTTCTCTGTGTAACAGCTCTGGTTTAGACTTCAAACTTTTTTGAAACAACAACATGTACAAAAACAAATTCCCACAGAACACCATTTTTCTTCCCCCTCAAGACAGGGTTTCTTTGTGTGGCCCTGGCTGTCCTGGAACTTGCTTTGTAGGCCAGGTTGGCCTCGAACTCACAAAGATCCGCTTGCTTCTGCCTCCTAAGTACTATTATTACTGGCGTGCGCCACCACCGCCTGGCCTCCCACAGAATATCTTGTTAACATAATTATTACTCTGTCTCCACAGTCATCCGTGGAGGTCTTCCCAGAGCACCGGAGTCCAGGGAACCCAATTAAGAGCACTGGTTGCTCTTCAGAAGGACTGGGGCTCACTTCTCAGCACCCACATGGCAGCTCACAACTGTCTGTAACTCCAGTTCCAGAGGCTCGGATGCCCTCCTCTGGAACCACACATGTGATAAACCACACATGTGATAAACCACACATGTGTGCCAACACTCCTAACAATACAATAAAAATAAATAAATCTTTAAAAAAAAGAAAAAAGGATCCTCAGAGATGAAGTTAAAGGAAATCAACATGACAGGCCTCAGACAACAGAAAACTCTGTTGTCCATGGAGACACTGCTGGTTGTCCTGGGAAGCAGAGCAGGACACGGCAGTAGAAACTTGGCACCATAGCTCAGGACTCAGCCATCTTCCCAGCAGGCATGTGACTGAGTAAGAGAATCTCATAAACTGTCACACAGGGTGGGGTATCCACCCCTCCCCCCTTGTGAGACTGCTCTGTGGCTTCAGCCCTTTCGGGACTGTCACTAGGACAATCTTCCTCTGCCGGACTGAGCACCCTCATCATATTTTCCCTGGGGACAGCTCTGAGGAGCAGAAGGAAGGATGTTTTTGTCAGAGGCAAAGACAGTAACTGAGGAAAAGAAGATCCCCATCTTTCTGTGGAGCCTGGTTTGGCCGAGGACTTTTTCTGGCAGTATTCTGCTTTGTGAAGCCACTGGACACTTGTACTTTGGCCTATAAAATAATGGTCTGTTAGGTCCAGAGGGATGAAAAGCTAAAATAAACCCCAGACCCGTGATCTGCGAGGACCATGGCCAGGTAGAGACACTGTTCTATGTCCTCTATGTGGCTCCCGAAGGCGGGATCCAGCACGAACACACAGATGAGCCCTTTGAAAAGGGTCAGGCATTTCCCTTTGCAATGCGAGCTAAGAATCACAGTCTAACATCACTATGACATTAATCATCGGGGGACTAAGTTCCCCAAGTCCCAATCCTGACTTTCTGTAAGTACCTGGGGACAAGTGGCAGGGTATTACCTAATTCAGACCCCTCCCTGGTCCCCCTTGGTGTTAATTATTCTGCTGTGAAAGCTAGTGCATGATGGGAAGATGACATACTTCATTCCCCAAGAACAGAGGCTGAGCACATGGCCTGAACAACTTGGGAGGAGGTACCCAGAGTGTACCTAAGCACCCAGTATGTCATCATCTAGTTAAGACTGGCCATGGGCCCTGAAACTAGGACATGAGCCATACCATAGCAGTACAGAGTCACAGCAATCGCCCCCAGACACCCCCCCCCCCCAGCTCCCTCCGCAAAGGCCCAGCATCCTCTGAGAATGTCATCATTAAGAAGAAGAGGCACTAATCACCACTCACCCCTTTCTGCAGAATGGGCGGTGCCACCTGTGACACTATGTGCTGGAGTTCCCTCCAGGGTCTCAAGCAAGGCCTCCTGGGGAGGTCTACGCAGGAAGCTGCCTTGGTGTCTGTGGGCTGAGCCAGGAGGGCCAGAGACAGCTCCTACAGAGGGCACGGCTCACAAAAAACCCTCACTACACCCCTCTGGGAGGCCACGGCTCTGTTTAGCTTTTCTTTTCTGTGGTAGAGGGAAAACGGTGCAAAAGAGCCAGACACATGCCGAAGAGAAACACAACCATCCCAATAGGGAAGGCCTTGAGGAAGCAGGAGAACAAAGGAATCCTAAGGAGACGGGCACTTGAATGTCAGAACAGCTTCTGCAGCTTGGCACTTGTCCATCAAAGAGGAACTGAAAAGGAAGGGGGCAAAGTGACAGGACCACCACTAACTGGGGGTTCAACCATGCCTGGATTGGATTGGTGGGAGTTTCCGCTGATTTAGCTAGCTTTGGGGCTTGTGTACGTGTTGATGCCCCTGTAGCTAAAAAAAACAAACTCAGACTGGAGAAGGAAGCAGACAGCTGAGAAACTTTACAGCCACTACTCAGCAGTTACTAAGCAATACGCCAGTTAGCAATTCAGAAACGCCTGAAGCGGTGCACTCTAAGGTGTCTGCTGAGAGGTAGTCCCTCAGTGATCCTGGCATCCACAGGGAAGACAGGGTTCGCCTAATCATCACCAACACGCCACACGATGTTCTAAGAAAGGGAGATGCCTCCAAAATGACGCCAAACAGAACCACCCAATCAACTTGAATTTGGGCACGGAGCATAACTGTCCTCTCACAGCCGACTCCACGGTGACAAGCCTGCATGTGCCGGCAGCCTTTTTATCTTGTTGGCAGAGAGGAAAGGAAAACCCCAATAACCAAATACGCCATGAGGGAAAGGAGAGTTGGATGAGACAGACTCTCAGGTCCACAAACCCATGAAGGCTAGCTAGCAGCCATCTCCTGGCAAGAATTCTCACTGTCTGGAAGCAAAGGTGAAGGAAGCACGGGGACCCTCATGCTTAGCTGGGGGCCAAGGATGGAACACTCAGGACAGAGAAGGACGGGATCCTTTCATGGACAGGGCAGGCGCTCACAGTTCAGGGAACAGCTGTGGGTTTCCAAGGTTCGGTACTTTTGCTGGAGCACAAAGCAAAGAAATGCCTGCCTGTTCCCCTCATCAGTGACCCGCGACACTCAACCAAGCCTTCCATGCTGGCCACCCTAGGCAAACCACTTTTGTGAACCTTTTTGTCTGTCTGTTTGTTTGTAGATGGTTTCTCTGTGTAACTTTGGAGCCTGTCCTGGAACTCGCTCTGTCGAGGCTGGCTTCGAACTCAAAAAGATCTGCCTGCCTCTGCTTCCCGAGTGCTGGCTGGGTGTGCCCTACCACTGTCTGGCTGAGTCAAAAAAAAAAAAAAGATTTATTTTTATTTTATGTACACTGGTATTTAGCGTGCATGTATGTCTGTGTGAGGGCATCA
Organism: Alexandromys fortis; assembly: GCF_014885135.2. Taxonomy (NCBI): domain Eukaryota; kingdom Metazoa; phylum Chordata; class Mammalia; order Rodentia; family Cricetidae; genus Alexandromys; species Alexandromys fortis. The sequence goes on along the minus strand of NW_026068065.1, from coordinate 1,986,545 downwards.
GATCTCCTGAAACTGGAGCTACACACAGTTGTGAGATACTCTGGGTGCTGAGAATTGATCCTGGGTCCTCTGGAAGAGCAGTCACCATTCTTAGCCATTGAGCCATCTCTCTAGCCCATTTTTGTGAGTCGTAAGTAAGGCAGCCACATCTCGTAGCCCAGGATGGCCTTGAACTTAGGCTCCCTTCCCCACCTCCCAAAGCCTAGAGTTGTAGATGCCTGTGGCCACACTGAAATGCTGTGCCCCTTTGAAACATCCGAGACGTCCCCTGCAAAGGTAAACTTGTGTATCACAGGGAAGAGGGAACCTTGCTGATTTTTCTTTTCCTTCTAGGTTGGAACAGGTGAGGGGGTCTAAAAGTAGGTGGTGGCATCAGCACTTTGCCTATGCACATCTGCCGCTGGGCCTATGGCTGGCTACACAGTGTTGTCCAGAGAGGGGGTGGGGAGGATCCATCTGAATAAAACCCACCTAGGCAACCGTGGTTTGGAGCTGTGGTAGGCACTGGAGACTTTATGAGGGACAGACAGGTAAGGAGCTTCTAATCACACTGGAAGGCAAGTTTCTATTTGGTGGCAAAGCCTTCCAGCAGGAAACCTGAACTCTGTGTAACCAACCCGTCTGGAGGAATGACTGTGTTCTAAAGAGAGGTTTGTGCTCTACCTAAAGAATGGTCCCCAAGAAATAACGATCTTCCCAGGGAAGCTCCTGCAGGAGAGGAAGGCTGATGTCACTGAGGTTGGTCAGGGGAGGAACTTAACTCCAGGAGAAAAATTTACAACTAGCCAGATGACCTGGCAGGGGACACTTGGCAGTGAGCCAGTGGTGGGCAGGGAGCACTGTTACCTGGGCTGCCCAGCAAAGCACCTCTTCCTATTTGAACCCTGCCGCCACAGGCCACGATTCCCCATGCCCTGGGTCCCTCTGCCCAACATGGCCACGGAAAATAAGTCCCCCTTTCTGCTTCTTACTCTTGTCTCCTTTAACCGGTTATTGCAGACAGGTGGCTGAACCGGGCTGCGGCCCCATCGGCTAATACGAGCTCTTCCTACGAGGTGAGTAAACACGGAGGAGATAACACTCGGGGTAGCGTGGACAGGCAGCAACCTACACACGCTACTTAAAAACGAAAAGCTCAGCTTGCAGAAAAGCGGGTGAGCCTGTGACATGCAGGGCTGGGCCGGGACTGCTGTCTCCTCAGGAGCATGCTGAAGCCTCTCAGGTGTCAGGGAAAGCCTCCAAGGCCTGGCTGGAGGGCTGGAGACAGCATCCTCAAGAGCCTTTTGTTTTCAGGACATTTTGACGCCTGGACTTCTCTGTCTGCCCTCTTGGCCAGCCTTTGTGCTGTGCTGACAAAATGCAGGGAGACCAAGAGAAGGAACAATCTTGGAACTTCACAGCTGAGGACAAAAATGGCGCCAAGGATTACTGATGGCTAAGGACAGCAGACAACAGCCTGTCGCCGCCTCGAAGGAAGGTGAGAAACTCCATGCTCTCCTGTATGCTCTGGAGTCTTCTGACTCATAGAATATGCAAAGTTTGGGATTCGATTTTTTCAAAAGAACCACTTTTGCCAAGGTGACACAAGGCTTTAATCCCAACACTAGGGAGAGAGTGGAATACAGATTACAGTGAGTTCAAAGCCAGCCTGGTCTACAAAGCAAGTTCCAGGCCATCCAGGGCTACATAACAAGATCCTGTCTCAGAAAACAAAACGAAGAAGCAACCAACCAAACAAACAAACAAAAAGCCCCAAATCAACCAATCAAAAAAAAACCCAAACCAACCAGACAAAAAGAACCACTTTTTTGGGGGTGGCGGTTAAGATCCTCTCCTGATTTGTGGCTGATTACCCTCAACTATAAAACCCCGAAGTTTCACTGGCAAAGACCTGTGGGATCAAGCTCACCATCTTCCACGCCCTCCACCAGTGTGCTGAGATAGGCCACACACTCACCTGCCAGTCACCTCGGGGACACTTGGCCCAGCCTGCTCTCCTCCCACCCAGGTGAATCACCAGCCGGCTGCACTGTGCCTTCCCCAGATGCTTGCCGTTTCACCGCTCTGCCTGGCATCTGTCACTTCAGTATCCAGTGTCCAGAAAGCCTCCCCACACCCCCAGCTCCCAATACACTGAATTCCTTGAAAGCGGGCCACAGTCTTAACAATGACTCAAGCTCCAGGGAACACCTGCTATTTTAAGAGCGCCATCTTAGACACAGTATTTGCCCTCAAGCAGCAGCAATTCCTGTGAGCGGAATAAATTGTCCCGATGTCCCAAGTAGCCTGGAAAGCTTCTGAGTAAGCTGGAGTGGCCTTTCCTTCCTGCCCACTGCCCCCCAGCGTCCTCTGACTCTGCTGCTTCTGGGACCTCTTCAGACAGGCCAAGAGCGAGGCTCGCTGGCATGCAGGCAGAATCTACTGCTGGAAGAACAGAATCTAAGATTTGTAATGCTTCCTGGGGAGGAGGGTTTTTATGAAGCTTTTAAAATTCCTGTTTCTTCTAAGGTAAAGTTGAATTCAAGGCATGTTTTAACATTCAATGGATTCTCAGCTATGTAATGTTTCTGTACACCCCACCATAGAAAGACCTCAGCTCCCTACATGAAGAGTCTCGCTACTCGGTCTGAGGCTGCTGTCACAATGAAGAGATCCACCGTTTACAGACGGAACAGGAGCCCCAAAGAAATGCTTACAGACATAAACCATGACCTGAAGAGTCGCATTGACCTCCACCGGGTGTGACCCTGGGGTGAGGTGGGGTGAATTTCGGCAGTATCCAGGTTGGGGGTGCTCGAGATTTCTTGAGGGTGGGTGGACCTGAGGGTCCAGGTGCCAGGCACAGAGGACAGGGTTCACCAAAGTCCTCTTCCTATGTCAGACATAAGCAACAACAAACCAGTTTCCGCACAATTCAAAGTATACATCCACCTGCGAGGTTCGACCAGGACTTGCAGGTGACGCAGACAGTGGCCATGAACCAGCAGAGGAGGGAAACCAAGAGGGAGCAGAAAGAAGGGAGCTGATGCCAAGTCTGCAGGAGACAGGTTGGCAGCCGGGCCACGTGTGCTGATTCCAGCAGGAGGCGAGTCTTGAACTCACGCCCTCATCTCAGGGCACCGTACTGTCCACCTGCACCACACAGGGCAGCCTGACGGGAACTCAGCTGCCCCTGGCAAGGTGTGCTTTGGTTGAGGCACTTGGCGGCAGGCAGCGTTTAAGCTCCACCTTCTAACAGGTTTATCGCCACATTTTTGGTTATTTATAACTTGGTATGTATGGCTTTCTGGTCATTTCCTGAACTTACAAATGATCAACAGATGTCCCATTGAGCCACTGGGCCATGTTTATAATTGGAGGACCGACAGAAAGGGTAAGGATCGTGACTTTGAACATAAGAAGTCTAAAAAAGCATCTGGCTGGGGTCTCCTTGGCATTAACTTCCCTAAGGAACTAAATCAAACATTCCACAGGGATACAAATATTTCTCTGAAAAAAGAAAACAAGGCCTGGACTGCTTTCACCAGAGGGAAGAGGGTGGAAGACTAGCACAGGAGAAAAGGGAGGAGAGAAAGAGGGGACACGGCGGCACACAAACCTTCAATCAAATCAAGACTGGCAAGTAGAGCCTGTCCTTTGGAAACACTGCAATTACCATGCGACTTCATGACCAAACGAACACCATGGGCTTAAAGGTCACTAAGCAAACAGAAAATCTAGAACCACGGAGCCGGGGGGGGGGGGGGGGGATGACGACGACGATGCACTACAGTGGGTGCTCATGTCCAATCCGAGAAACTGGCCTAGAAACCAAGCACTCAGGAAAGGGAAAGCCAGCCCCTGGGCTGGGCCTGCACTTTGACCTATCTGCATGGAGCGCCCGTAGAATAGAGCCTTTATTTTTATGCTCACAGGAGAATAAGTGGAAAACATGTAACAATGGAATCGTCTGCAGGGTGATGGAGGAGAAACTCCAGCATGCTAAGGCAGTCATACTGCATGGGTCTATGGCTCAGATTCCCAGGGAAGGCACTCCTATAACAGGACAAACACTTGCTGCCACTGTCACCTCCCTCCTTCATTCACTGAATCCTGGCTGTTGAGCATTTCCACCCTCATGGGGCCAGCCACACTGCAGGGCTGCGAAGTGCTCGCTAAGTGCCCAGGAAAGTTCCCCGGCATCCAGAGAGCTGCTGACGATCACAAACACCCGGGGTAGGGGGTCTGGTTCTCAAGGAAAAAAGATTTGATTCAAGATATTGAAGAAACTTAGGAAATGTTTATCAATTTTCCTTTACTGTCATCAACACTAAAAAGATCCAGTCAGAGGCGGATGGTGGCTCAAGCCTTCAGCACTCTAGGAGGAGAAGCAGGCGGATCCAGAGTTACCAGACCAACCTGATCTACAGAGCAAGTTCCAGGACAGCCAAGGGCTACACAGAGAAGCCCTCTCTCAAAACAAAACAAAACAAAAAAAGCAAACCAAAACAAGAAGAAAAAAAAAAAAAAGGAGCCAGTTTGGTCTCACCATGGATGACAGAGCAGCTTTTTAGAAAACCGAGAGGCAGAACTCTGTGTGCTGGGGTTGCTGTAACCACAGGGGACAGCAGGGTTCATTCTCCACACAGCACAGTACAATCTGTTCACATTCCCTCAAAGGAAGTGATCAATATCAAGAAAGATGTAACATTGATAGCCACTATTACCTGTATTTTGTTAGAATTATCTCCCAACATAAACTTTAAAGACATGATAGAAATACAATAATCAAACAGTCAAACTGGCATCACAGATTTGTCTCTTTGGGCAAGCAGTCTAAACATCATTCCTAAGTTCTAATTCTACACATGTATACCACCAGATCTTTCCAGTTCTGTCCCTCACTCATCATCCCTGCGGGACTGCTTTACAGACTGGTTAGGTTTCAAGTTTAAGCCACGCATGTTACACACATTTAAAAGGCTCCGATTCTGTTTCCCATTGACAGACCGAAAACCAGTATCCTCAGACTTATCACTCGTGTAGCTAACGACAGGAAAGGGAGCAATTCCTCCCATCTCTATCTAGCTTCCCCTAGTGGATGTTTTCCAGTTTTTTAATCACAAAGTAGTTTACATATGAAACTACATTCTGAATTCTCCCACAGGGGTCTCCAAATACTAAAGGAAGAATAGCAAAAGATCTTGTTAATTTGGAAGTCGATTTTAAGACAATGGTGAGATTTAAGCAGGTTTCTTGTGGAGAAGATGCTTGTCAGACTCTGACGAGAGCCCCCACGCCACCTTCTCATGCACATACGCCAAGTCTGCAAGCACCTGGGAGAGGCCGCTCTCCCCACCCAGGAGCGGCACTCAGAACACAACCATGTTTCTTTGCAGAGTGCTCAGGAGATGAAGGCTTTTCTCCAAGCCCTAAAACAAATGCTACATGGGAGACTCAAGCTCTCCAGAGATTCCTGTCACAGAGGTTCTCCAGTAAGATGTCACCTGGCCAGAGCTGCTCCATTGGCCCAGCGGGGGCCACGTAACCTGGTGTGGGCGCACTGCACACCAGCCTGGAGAAGTAACAAAGCAGAGGCAAGCCAGGAAGAAGGGGGCTTGGGATGACTGATGGGAAAAGTGAAGCTGAGAGCCTGCCTTTAGGCCTGCTTCCAAAATTCAAGAGAAACCTTTAAGAAAGTGGAAACAAACTTAAAAGTTAAAGAACAAAGCAAAAATCAACCCCCAGTACTTTTGGGGTCACACCATGCTCCTGATGATTGACAGAATTCTTTCTAAAACAGGATGGAAATTCTCTACCAGAAAAGCAGACTCCCCCAAGTCCTTTCCCTTTACCCCCCACTTAGGGTATTTCTTCTCTTGTCCTAGGGACATCTCAAGATAGACTGTTTTCAGGAGAACTGAGCAATTTTTTTCTACGGTTTGTTTTGTTCTGTTTTTAGAAAGGGTCTCGCTATGTACATCCCATGCTGACTTTAAACTCTTGATCTTCCTCGCCTTAGCCTCTCCAGTGCTGAGCTCACTGGTGTGTGCATAGTGGTAGCCTTGCCTTTATTACTGAGTGAATAATGTGTGCAGGTGTGGGCATGTGAAAGTCAGAGGACAACTTTCAGGAGTTGGTTCTCTCCTTCTGTGGAACTGGAGGCTCCAGCTCAGCTCTCAGCTTGTTGGGCAAGGCCTCTTAACCAGCTAAGCCATATTGCCAGCTCTCACTTTATTTTTAACAGGGAAAAAGAATAACAAAACCAAACCCTCAAATCTACCTCCCTTAAAATGTTCTAAAAAGCTATATAACAACTTCAAGTTTCATTGGGGTATAATGATGAAAAGTACTGTGTCCAAAATAGAAATTTATCACTAATCAAAGTCCATAATATATTTAAATCTCCCTTAACAGATTTTCAGACAACTTTTTATAAACACACACAGCATGCTATTCAACTAGAAGGGAAATCTACACTGGAAACAGACAAAAACTAAAAACATGTTTTCTTATAAACTCTTTCTAGTAAGCTAGGAAGTAACCTTCTTATAATGATGAACAAATTAAACTTCATGTCTTCAGAAACCACAATCGCATTCTTCTTCAAGGAAGACAAACCATTTGTTCTTCCAAAATCTGAATATATACATTTCTAAAGTCCAGTTTAGGTCTGGCGGTCACGGGCTGGCAGTGTCCTTCCCCTTAGCTTCCATTGCAGTGTTCTTACCAGCTCGGGGCTATTAAATGACCATAGCAGATGGCTGGGTTTCTAGCAGGAGCCTGCTTGTGCCTGGGAAAACGGAGCCGCTTTAGACGTCCCCCTTGACAGCTACCCGGGGAGGGCTTCAGTGAGCTCACCATGGGAGACCCTTGTAATTCCTGCCCCAGGGAGGAGGGTTAACAAGACTGGGGTTGGGGATTTGAGCTCTTTTCTCTTTTGTACCATTTGAAGGAGGTGCTAAGTAGCTTGCTGAGATTGAAATTTAAAAAAAGAAGAAGAAGAAGAAGAAGACAGGGAGCTGAGGATACAGAGCCCTTTAACACTGGGCACAAGCCAGTTGGCAGAAAGAGCCAGATGCCCCTCCCTAATCCAGGAGAAGAGCTCCCGGGAAAGTCTGTCCATTATTCACACTCTGGCCCCCAGTCTAGCGATCCTTTGTTTTTTTTTTTTTTTTTTTTTTTAACCATTTACAAACACTAAGAACTATTATGGATCTATGAACTATGGATTAACTCTATGACCCGAGCAAAGTGATTAAGCCCTGTGGCTCCCTGCCTGTTCACTTGTCAGTCAGCATGCTTGCCGCCTGCACCGAGCACAACACTTCAACCTGGAGCAGTTCCACAATCACACTCTTCTGTGCGGTCCATTCTGGCAGCAGCCCTGTGGAATAGCAGGCCCCTATCTTCAGGAGTTAAGCAACAAGTCCATGAATGTAGACTGGGCTGGACCCTCATGGCCTCATGATACAGCCTGGGCTAGCTTCAAATGCGCTCCTCCCTTCTCTGCTTCCCAAGGGCTGGGACTGCAGATATGTCCCACCTGCCAAAGTCCATCGCTTTTCTCCTAGTCACAGAGCCTGTTGCTTCTATTACAACAGCATTAAGACACGGCCATTTAAGTAAGGGAAACGGCCATACTCCTCCCTGTGAGGTGTGACCTAAGGACACACCGTGAATGCTCTCATGTGCATCCATGCAGTGAGTGGGCTGCGTACCAGAGAAAGACACTTGCCATGAATGAGACGGGGCTCCAGATGCGAGCCCCGATAGACACCTGCTCAACAAAGCCGTCTGAGCCATGGGGACATCTTATCTGTGTACGCTGCAGCATGTACTTTGTGGTAACCTGTATCTCTGTTAACAACATTAAAAATTAACATCAGTCAATGCTGATGAGAACTAAGTGAGTGTCAAATACGGCGAACAACATAAAAATAACCTGGAAAAAAAAAAAAACCGAAATATGAAAAGAGTTGCCACTATCCACAACTATGTCATCCAGAACCTGATATCACGTATAGGTTCAGAAACAGAGATGCATAAAACGCCCCTATAAAAACATGTATTTTCAACCTGATTTGCTTTTTTAAAATGATTTAATTCTGAGCAATAATGAAGTCTTGCACTGTGAAGACTAATCTAACAGATCCAGCTCCATATGCCGCCGAGTCCACAAACACCTACAGTTAATTGGCAGTCATGCGAAACATGACTTTTCTAGGGCGTGAAGAACCAGCACGCAAAAGAAAACGCTGAAGCTGGTCCGGAGTTTTTCTAAGAAACTCCCTGAACTGGTATGTTTCACCTTGACCTATGACATACATGTCTCCCTTCATCCCTCCACCCACAGAGGGAGGGAAGCCTGCCTTAGCTCCGAAGGCAGAGGATATAGAGTGAACTCTTTGACTGTACGGTTGTTCTTTAACCGAGGACAGCTGTGTGCCCTGTCTAGCCTGCAGTTAAGACTGCTGACGTCACAGCTGCCCTTGCCACCCCCACCTGCTGCTCTTATGCATGGCACTGGGCACTGACCTGCTTTGCCCACTTCCCCTTTCCTCAGTGATCCTTCAGCCTGGCACCCAGCTCTGAGATGAGGCCTGCTTAGCACCAGTGAAGTTCCCCACGTTCAAACCAACAACGCTCTGTGTGGAGATGAGGGAGTCAAAGTTAAAATCCAACCCATCGGCGTCCATGAGTTCACTACGGATAATGGACTCCATGTCACATTCCAAGCTCCCATTGAACATGTCCAGGTCCAAGTCACTGGGGAACTTATCATGGCCCATGACAGGAAGGTTTGCATTAGCCGAGTACAGTGAGGAGCCTGAGAGAGAGTCCGAGAGGGTTTGCATAGACTGGCTGACGTGAGATGGCTGCTGGTGTTTGGCTGACCCGAGGCTGCTGGAGTCACTCAAGCCCAGGTTGCTGACAGAACTTGACAAGGCACGGCTGCCACCAAGAGCACCCTGGGTTTGGTGCTGGTGGTGGAGCAAGTTCTGATTGACCAAACTCCCCTGGGTAGGCTGGGCAGCAAAGGACATCATCGGGTCATTGCGAAGCATCACATTCCGGCGGGCGTTCTGGGCAGACACAGCAGTGCTGGCCTGAGACATCAAGGGGTCTGACTGGGTCATCATGACATCGCTGTGGCTGAGTGAGTCCGAAGTGAGCAGGTCTTGGAGTGTCTGGTTGCCATAGTGTGACATGGAAGAAAAGGTGGCTGCCTTGTTCTCTTGGATGGTCTGCATGGGTGACTGGCGCAAGGAGTTCAGAGACGAGGGCCCGAACACGGTGCTGTTGAAGGAGCTGGTGGGGGAACCTAGGCCAGAGCTCTTGGCGGTGTATGGGAAGCTGGAGCTCCGCTGCATAAGCCCCCCAGGAGGTGACTGCTGGGACGGTGGGAGCGCGATGTTATCGAGCAGGTCATCCATGAGGTTGTCAGCCAGCCCGTCATTCAGATTCATGGTGCCTGCCATGTCAGTCAGCCGCGGGAGCTCCACAGTACACGGCTTGCTCACAGAGGGTGACAGGCTGGCAGAGTTGCTGTAGAGCATGGGGGAGAGGGGAGCATCGTCGTCCTGGACATCATCCAACTCTGTGCTTGCCAGGATGGGCGACAGGCGGCCACTAACTGTGCTGGCGTTCGAATTGGTTCGTGAGCGGAAGTCTGTCCACGCGTCCAGCTCGTCGCTGCTGCGGGATGTGGGGCTGCCGGGCCACTTGGAGAGCTGGGAAGGGCTGTCGTCTGTTGACTCTGGGGCAGCCTGCAGGGCCGCCTTCTTCTTGGCTGCTCGGCCACGGCTCTTGGTGTACTTGTTGCTGTTGTCCATAGAGACAGCCCGTCGGCGGGGGGCCTTCCCACTCTTCCCCCCATCAGGGTTGATGATCCACCAGGAGCTCTTGCCGGTCCCCTCATTCTGAACCCGCATGAATCGGCTGTGCAGTGACAGGTTGTGCCGGATAGAGTTCTGCAGAGAGAGAAGGCAAAACGCAAAGTGTGAGCCAGGATGGTTCAGTCCAAAACAGACATCCAAAAAAAGATTCTTTAAAAAACCCATCATTTTGGGGGGAATAGGAGGGCATCACATATGTGCGCAGACATCAGAGGACACCTGTGGAGCAGGTTCTTTCCTTCCTCCATGTGAGCACTTAGAACCGAATTTAGGTCGTCAGGTTTAACAGGAAAAGTTTTACCCACTAAGCAATCTTGCCAGGTCAGCTTCAATTTTATAGGCCAGCATTTTAATTTTTATTTTTTATTTTAAATAGCAAACAACTCTGTGACTTGGAACAAAGCGCCGGGTTAAACAGGAAGCTTCAGGCTAAGAAGGCGGGGACACTGGAAACACAGGAGCTCACTGACACTGCTTTTCCAAATTCCCAAGTTTTGTTGTACTTTCTGTAATTATATATATTTTTTCCTTTCTTTTCTGGAGTCGGTGTTTCTCCGTTTAGTCATGGCTGTCCCATAACTAGCTCTGTAAACCAGGCTGGCCTCGAGCTCGGAGACCTGCCTGCCTCTGCCTCCACCAGAGTAATAGAAATAAAGGTGTGTGCTATCATGCCCAGCCTGTTAATTCTATTTCTCATTACTATAGTTCACACTGATAGTTTATTACCATGCCACTCCCTCTCCATGCTTTGCAATAAACCTCCAGCTCTCCGAGAAACAAGTCGCCTTGATGGTTATTCTGTTCTCTTACAGTCCTTGGCGCCACAAGAACAGGGCCAGCGGTTCCTTCTTAAACACTGCTATCAGAGTGTGAAATTTTACTTGTCCCCTCTAGGGTCCATCCTGCCACAATTTCACAATTCACTGTACAACTATGCAGCTATGGAAAGGGCGGGGCGGGTTTTCAGGGACCACGAAAGAGTAAGTCTCTCATCTGGAAGAATTGACATCATTTAGACATTCTGCACCCTCAGGGACTGCATGAAAGGGGAAGAGTAGTCTGCAGCGGAGAAACCTGACAGACGCTGTGTCAGCTGGGTGGCCAGGGCTACAGCAGCAGGGCCTAGCACATTGCTAGTGTACATCCTAGATAAAATGCACCGAAAAGGACAGCTTCTCCAAAACCTAAACCCCAGACTAATCATAAGGAAAATGTGAATCCCACTTCATGGACAATTACAAAAGCCAGTTTAGTACTCCCAGGGAATGTAGTGAAGAACTTCCTTCTGGCTTAGTGGATACACCCAGTTGTCAAGGATAATCAGGCCCAGCCATATCTCTGCCATTGGCCGACCACGTGATCTCAAACAAATCATTTTTTTCTGTCTGCAACAACAGCAGGTTGCCATCTTCATCATGGCCATGATAACATCCAGCCAGCCCTCCCTCCCTGGATGACGTAACCGTGATAGACGATAGTGCACTTCAGACACCAGTTACGCCATGCAGGCAGGCTTTTACTCCTCTTATGAAGTGCAGGTCCATAGTGAAGGCTGTTCAGAGCCCAGGAAAGCCCATTCTAATCTGCAAAATGCCTTATGTGCATGCAGCCGGAAAAAGAGTTGATGGTGTTCCCTACAGCTGGAATAGCACCTGCAGGCCAGATGAGCTTTTACTTTTAAAGACGAAAGACACTGCCTAATACTGCATATTAAATATGAACAATTCTAGAAGTCACATTTAAAAAGAATTGGCAACCATCAACTGTATTTATGTAGAAGATACAAATACATGTGTTCTACCAGATTGTTTTTAAAACACAGAAAGTCAACGGGATTTTGTCATAAGTAAATAACTCAAAATACACACGATTTCTAATGTACATTCCTATCCAAGAAGGGACTGCAGTTCATGCTGGGCAAAGCACACCAGCAATTATGGTCATGGCTGCCATTTCCACAACTGCATCAAGATGGGTACGGTAACAGGCAGCACCTGCAGGGCCCAACGAGGCAGGTGTTGCCCGGGAGACCACATACCCTGCTCTTTTCACATTCAATTTTTTAAAAGAGTAATGGCATGTGTACTAACGGTTCAGAAATTTTATTTCTTTGAAGCCGGATACTTTATGAAGTGGGTAACACTCCTGACGTGCACTTGCAGAGAGCAAGGCAGTCCCTCTTTCTGAGTACATGGGTAATTCAATGCATTCAAAAAAAGCATCAACACAAACTTCAGGGTGAAAAGAGAGCTGGTCCTGAGGCTTTAGGGGCGCAACGTAGACATACCCCTAACTCTTCCAACCTGTCATCCTCCTTTGCTGTAAATTCTGGGAAGAGTTCACATGAACACCAAATGTTTACAAAAACGAGCAATCTTGGACAGTCAGTGATCCTCTATAATAGGAGACGATATTTGTTAAATGTCTTTTACTGTTACCAATTCTAAAACCTACCAAAAGGCCAATGAAACATTTTATAGATTTTCTGATAGTCATCTATGACTCTAACCCCTAATGACGTATATGTATAATTTGCTGCAATCACAAGTGGCTGAAATTAGAGGTATCAAACTTATGGAAGGGCCTGGAGCCTGGCTTGGAAGGCCAGCACCACAGGGTGACAGAGCAGGGATGGGTCATGAAGACTGGTCCCTAATTACAAAGTGGAGATCTGAAGGCCTACCAGATCACAGCACCGCTGGCTACTGAACCTGAGTCTTAGAGTTAGTTCCTGCCTCCAAATCCTCACCACAGGGCCGAGGCAGTGTAGCAGTACCCCAATTCTGCACATGAAGGCTCAGCCTCTGAGATATGAACTATTAGAGCCCACTAGCCAGTGCGCAGAAACCAAAACTGGAAGCAGGTTTGTCAACCTACTTGCAAAAATGTAATGCCTTTCCCATGGCCCCCTTTTCCCCGGGCCTACCAGAAGGCTCATGGTAAGTCACCATTTAATGTGCTTGCGGCAGCAGTTCAAGAGAAGCACCTAAAACAACTCTGCTTGGAGAGAAAGGAGAAACATAAAAATATAATCTGTGATTTTATTTACGGAATACTTTGAAATTTAGAGGCCTCTCCCTAATCTTTGTAAAAAGGCATTTGGTTGTTCTGGCGTCCCTTCCTGAGGAGAGGCAGTATGTATGTCCACACCAGCAAACGGGACCACCCGGGTTCCTACACAAAGCCCACCTCAGTTAGAGCTGGCTTTAGTGGCCAGTCTTCACTGGGCTCTCAGTTTAGAGGGTTACTAATGGCAGAACACATTCCCCGAGGCTCATTATCTAAATGCCCAGGCAGGTTTTTCCAGCTACTTTATTACTAAGACAACACAAACAAAACTGGGCCACACCGCCCAGATAGGCCAATCCCAGCAGCTTCTCTCCCTTGCAGACTGGCCACCTTCCATTTATAAAATCCATAATCTGAAGGAGGACACCAACAAAAGCCAATAAACGCAGCTCACCTGTCCATTACTGTTCAAATGCCCTTGCCCAGCCGGCTAGACGCTACAGACATATTTTCCTCAGAGTTAGAAGTCTGATTAGCTTTCCACCTCAGTTTTATTGAAACAAGAAAGATTAAAGCAAAAAAAAAAAAAAAAAAAAAGGAAAGAAAGAAAGAAAGAAAGAAACAAACAAACAAACAAACAGAAAATGGCTGGGTGAAAGCATCAGGACCAAGATTTTTTTTTTTCTTACACCTTCCTTGGTAACAAAGGTGAAAACCTCAGTTCTGTAAGATTTCCCACCCCATTAAAAATATCCTACTGTGTAGGAGCAGTGGGCGCACACCTTTAATCCCTGTATTCAGGAGGCAGAGGCAGGCAAATCTCAAAAATTCAAAGCCAGCCTAGTCTATAGAGTGTTCCAGGATAGCCAGGGCTACGCAGAGAAAGCCTGTCTTGATAAAACAAAAGAAAACACCGAAACCCAAATCACACCACCACCACCAAACTATGATTTTCCATTAATTTATGTATCCTTATAAGAAATAATTTCAATTTCTAAGGTTTTACATTAGCGTGGAGAATGGTAGCCGAAGCTAATGAATAAATGTCTTGATAAAACTCGAGTTCTCTCAAGTATGATTTTCCTAATCCTACTTCCATATACAAGTTAAGTACACTATGAAGTTCACTTGGCCAGAAAACTAGGGATATGTTTTCGTTGGTCATCCCATCACCACATTGACCAAAGATGCTCAGAAGTAACCTCACACAAAACCTTGTGAGCATCTCCAGTTACTGAAAGATAAAGCTTCTGATGAATTAAAAGAATGCCATAAGTATCCCTAGAAGAACTGCTGCTTCATGGGCAAAGACACCAGCTCTTCCTCAGTTTGAACACTGAGATTTATAAAACCTTAAGAGATGTCTATAGTTTGGGAGCAAAGCTAAGAATAACAGCCATCTCATTTTGTGCCAACCTTCATGTCTATGAAATAGCTTACACTGAACAGGCCTACTAGACCTACTAGTAGGTCAAACCCCTACTAGATGTAGTTAACTAGTCATCGAGCTGGCAAACCAGGTCCCTTGATTGTGGCTACAATTAGTGGCATACTGTTCCAGAGGTGTGTGGAGGAGGCAACCTGTTGGGATTGGCATTTCACAGTCATGCTGACTGTACTATGTGGGCTACTGCCTAAAGATCCCTTGGCCCGGCCCACCTAAAAGACATTAGTACAAGATGACTGCACTGAGTAGAATCTGATCGTTATTCTCTTGATACAATGAGCAGTTTTCTGTTGCAGAGTACACTCACTGCTGATGCGAAGGTGTCCATGACCCTTAAATATATGCTAAACCATTAGAAGACAGGTGGACTCAAAACAGAACGAGAGCAAGAAGCAGCCTAGCGCTGCGGAGTATCTACCACTCACTTACAGAGTGGGCGGGTAAAACAGCAAGCGAGGAAAGGCAGTCGTGGAGGAAGACAGCGATGCTGCTGACAGGCCCCAGTGCTCCGAGCTCAGCCTGTCTTGCCTGCAGTCTGAACCTCAGCTGCACCAGTGGAGAAGCCAGGATCAGAGGTACTCGCCCTTCCTCCAGGATCCTTGTGAGGATTACAGGAAGCTCAGCATGCAACACTCTTCATGCCAAGCACCGCTCTCAACAACTGACAGAAGCCACACACGGAACCTTAGCTTACCTATTTACGTGTGCTTTAAGTCAAAACGGGACACGGTGGTGTCCTCCAAGAAAGAGTTACAAACCCTTTACAGACTTTTAACAGTTGTTAAGGTGTGCCAGTAACTGGACATTTCTTAACTACGACTACTCTGCCTCTGCTTCGGCTCTTTCCACACCATGTTTACCTTGTGGAGACTCTACTAACCCAGACACCAGCTGCATGTGCTTCCCCTGGAACAGAGAGGGCTTGTCTGGAAGCAACATGTGGGATCAATTTATCTTTCTCAGCAACAACGAAGGGAAATCTACTTGCTTTAAAAATAAAAAGGTTGTGTAATTTAACTCTTAAAAGCCCTGTTTTTTCGCAAAGAAGACAGTTTCTCCTCCTCCCTCTCTCCCTTTTCTGGGCTGCACACAGAGAAAAAGAACGTGTTACAGTTGTCAACTTAGGAGCCCACTGCTCTTTAGGAGGGACTCGGGAGACACAGCGAATGGCTGGTTTCCAGAAGTGCTCATCTGCCCCTCGTGTGGAGCATGTGTTTTGTCTCAGGGCTTGTCTTGCGGGCGCTGACGATCTAGAAGTAACTTGTTCACTGTCTGGATTCCAATGCTTGCTCCTGGTGAGCCTTGTGTGACTAAAGTTGCAAGGATAGTTCATTGCTAATGGCGAGTCACCCAGGGCCACAACAGAGCAGCAGGGTCAGCTACAGGACAAGGTGCCTGGGAAGTGCCCATGGCTGGGCTGAGTGGGCCTCTCAAAGGTAGTTTCGGACAAGACTCTTGGTCTCACTCAGTAGCAACTCTCCACTCTGGCTGCCTATTCGACTCTCCCAAGGAGACCTTCCTCACCCATGGCCCAGAGCTCTGACTCAGTAGCTGTGGTGAGCCCTGGACATTCTATCCCCCACCCCCACCCCCAGCTATCCCACTTTGTAATCAGGACCAAGACACTGGAACTTCCCCTTTTAGCATTTCACTGACTGATTTAGCCTCCCGGTGCCCCGCCCGGGTCTGGTAACAGTGCAGTGAGCTCCTTTGTGTCCAAGTTTCCAAGACCAAGTTCTGGGCAAGAACTGAGGTCAGAGAGTAAAGGCGGTTAAGGTAATTATTTGAAAACCGAGGTCCAGATCAGCTCTCTGTTACAAGACTGGGTGTGGGGAAGGATCTTCGGCCTCATTCTGTGTGGACAGCTTCCCTTCTGCCCAGCACCTGGCAGCAAGCAGAGGGAAGCCCCGGACTGTCGCAGCCACTGCTGGGGAGCACCCTTCAGCTGACTACTCTCCAGGTCTGTCTATGGGGACATGATGAGGAAAAGCAAACCCAAATCTCAGGGCATAAACCTCAAGTGTGGTACCAGGCCTGAAAATAGAAAACTATTATTTCATATGTTCTCTCTATAGTGGCCAAAAAAAAAAAAAAAACCATAAGCCTTTTGGCTTGATAAAGACATAAATAAACCTTCATTAAAAGGGTTGTGCAATCAACTCTGATGTGTAAGACAAGTATGCCTGTTTCTACTCTTGCTCTTGTCTAACTAAAAGTCTTAAAAGTTTAAGCCATTAAAGGACCTTAAAAAACAAAGATGTTCTAAAATAAATATTGTTGGGAACTTGGCCGAAGGGTTGTATTTCCAGCTAGAAACAAGATTTCCCGTTCAATTTGCTGACAGTAATTCTCTCCCCACAGCTGTCCTCTGGAAACAGTCTAAGTCTTTGCTCAGTGGGCCAGAACAGCCGTCCAATGAGAAGAGGCACAGCCCATTTCCGCTCTCCACACCCCCAGGCCTTTCAGGTGAAGGGCTGGCTGGAGAAGTGAGCCCTCCACGGACTTGTGGAGAGCCGGGACGCCACCGCACAGTGTGGGTGGGTTTCTAGTGTAGATCACATTTTAATATCAAAATAGTATACATTACTTTTTCACTGAGCAATTGTCTTTTCAAGCTATTCCACAGCTGTTTCTGCTCTTGGAGGGCAAGAGGGAACATTCCATTCCTCCCAGCCAAACTTGCACTTCCCTGGCAGCCTTGCAACCACTGCCCACACCCACTCCCTGTATTACCATCCCCACCCCCAAGGCCTCCTACTTCCCACTCCACAGTCCAGGCCCCAGATGTAGGAAGCAGCCCCAGGTACACACAGCCCGTAAGTCCCCACAAAGTAGGTGAAGCGGCAGCATTGGTCAACTCTTCTCTTCCACGCGCCTCTCCCCTGAGATTTTCACACTGTCTCCCTCTCCCATGAGGGACGTGATAAATACAAGCTGCTGAAATTCTCCTTCAAAACCACACTTATCTAGCCATATAAAATCAGTGTGTCAAAGAATGAAAAGTCAAAGAATTACAGAACATTCCTGAAATTTATTTTGCAATGTACAACAAAATAATTTTATCAACCCAATCTTTATCTGAGATTTGAAAAAGAAGGCTGCATCCTTTTCCAGTTTGGAAACCTCTTTCATATAGAAACACCCAGGATGCGGGAAAATGCCAGAACATCTAGAATCACCTTCGTTACATTAGGCAAGCAGTCAGAACAGGAAGCTTGATGTAAAGGGGCAATGGGGAAAATGTGGGGCTGGGAAACAGGAGCCATAACTCTATAGCGAAGGAAAAGGCGGACAAAACCATAGGCCACACCTAAATTCAACCAGCCTGTAAGCGGTGACAGGGCCGAGGCAAATTCAGACCTCCAGGCCTTGAGGCATAAAGGTTATGGCACCCAGAAACACAACATAGGGTCAGTGTGTGGATACCCACACCAGCTGAAGGAATAAAGTACAGGGTGTAGGAAACAGAGAAAGCCCAAGACAGACAGACAGACACTCACGCAGGCACATACCCTGATACAGGGCCTGGTTTATAGTGAGTGCTCCAAACACCCCCCCCCCCTTAATTACTGCACTAGTGGGAAGGGGGCCGGATGAGACATGCCGATGACAAGGCCAGGGCCTCCCAGGGGCCAGGAGTAGGTTTCCACCAGCAAGGCTGGAGCAGCACTTAGACTGCTTCCAGTTCACAAGTCCCAGCCAGGGTATGTAGACATGGCGATGCATGAAGGGACGGAAACACAGCAGGATGACGGTGTGCAGACTGTCATCTACACACATGGATCTACACACGGATCAAGGCCTTGGCGGATGGCAGCTGAGATCCATCTGGGATAAGCGCTGTCTTATCTTGGGAGGCTACGGGGCCTTCACTCCTCAGAGGCACTCACTCGAAGTCACAGATAACGAACCACAGTTCCAAGACTGCTCCAAGCAACACCCAGGGAATTCAGCACAGTGTCTACTTCACCTGCAATCTGCAAGAAATGAAGTGTCTGCTGAGCACCAGGACCTCCGCCCTGGGCCTGGCCAATCTCATCTCGCTTTCTCTCGGCCACACACAGGAAGCAGAGCTGTAGAAAGGTTGGCCGCCACAAGCCCAGCCTGCTGGCTGCCTCCAAAGCTCTTCTACCACGTGTTTTCTCAAGTAAGTTCCCAAGCCAGCTGAGGAGCGACCAAGGAACTTGAAGAATGAATACTTTTCATGTTTGGGAGCTTCTGTGCTGAAAACTAGCCCCTGACCGAGTCAAGGCAGTGCTACCTGGCTGTCCTTGGGAGGCCTTAAACCAGGTCCTCAAAGAACCGGCACCGTACCACAGATCCTCAAGCAGACACCCCAGGCAAATGTCTGCTGGTGCCCTGGACTAAACAGGGACTCCACTTTAGACTATTAAAACATGTAATTAGCCTATTATTAAGCCAGAAAAGGATCAGCCTGCTTTAAAATTACGTGAATCTGAAAATATGATGTCCTTTGCCTGCCAAGTGACAACAGTCAGGACGCTTCTGTTTAACCTTAACCAAAAACTCCGGGAGAAAACTCCATTAGTGTTGCAAATGGAACTGCTCCCCCTTTGGCATCAAAACCTGCAGCAACAGAAACCACGACAGTGCAAGCATAACAAAGGAATCTGTGGAGGTGTGGTGGGTGGGATCAACCTGACAGCCCAACAGTGGCAATCCATCCTTCTGCTCAAGTTCACAATCACCCCCTTCCCGTGAAACATCACATAAACACAACTGTTTCCAGCTCTTTGGATGCTACAACTCAGAAAACCTGTTCTCTGTTGTCTTGTTATTTCAAAAATAACATGTGTTTTCAGTAGCTCTGAAGCAGACGCCAGTGCGTAGGCACAATCAAACAGTGACACGCACTGGAAGACTGGGAAGGGAGAAGACACCTTTCTGAGCTAAAGGAAAAAGTTTGGGCAAGTACTCACACAGCAGACAAGTGTGTGCATCTGGAAACAGGCGATCTTTCAAGTGTCTGTGTTAATTATTCTAACACCATGAGTCAAGGTTAAAGAAGCCATGAAAGGAAACCAGCACCACACACCAAAGTAGCTAATGTTGGCAACTGCGAACAAAAAGCTGCTGACTTTTCCTCCGTAGGAACGAAGGCCAACAGACCCCCGTCTCTACACAACACTCAAGCTCAGCGACCTGGAGCCTCTGGGGAGCGGCCTCCCCTGCTGTCTCTCCAGACACCATCTACACAACAGCCTCACCTGCGTGTGCAGCTACCCAACACTGTATACACAAGGTTTCACAGCATGCAAAAGCGGCTGACAACCAACACAATAATATCACTAAATATTGAAATGAAATAATTAATGATTCCAGGACACTGGCTGGGTACCAATTATACCGACAGATGAGCACCAGACAGCTCCCAAAATCCACATAAAATGACCCAATGAGAAAAGGGTACTTCCAAAGACTAAACAAGCACACACTAACATTTCAGTTTCTGGAAAAGCTTCTACTGGTCTGCTCATTCATACTTAAAATCTAGAATGTATAATATCAGATCACTCCCTGAGCTATGACGAGCTAAGGAGGTTGAATCCGCACAGGCTAAATCAGCTTCTCTAAAGACTACATACAACAGGAGTGTGTTATTTCAGTACCAATATACACTGCGTTCTAAGCCACTTCACATACTGCACAGTAAACCTGAAACCCCTAAAGCAAAATCAGTAGTAGTGTAATACGAATTGCCCAAAGGAGCCCAAAGGGAAACTAGGACAGTCATATGAGAATCTATGAAAGCTAAACATGATCCTGTGCACCCTTCTCTAGGATCTACCTGGCTAAGTACAGTTCTCATCCCTCACCAAGGAAATGTCTCTTTGGGACAGATGAAGTCCCTGACAAAAAACCACAACCAATCAAAATGCGGAGTTGTAAAGCCCAGGCCCAAATGACAGATCTCCTGCACTCAAGGTTCAGGGATCACTACAGAAGAGGTGGCAGAAAGACTCTAAGAGCCAGCAGAACGGGGAGTTTGCTGTGATACTATGTCAGGCACTACACCCATTAAGTCTCGCCAAGATGGCTGCCTAAACATGAACTGAATGTGGCAGGGGAAGCCCGCTAGGCCTCAACTATACACAAAGAACTACAGGCAGCTAAGGAATAGTGAGAGCAGAAATAGTCTTCTCCAGAAAAGGGCAGACCGAATGATTATCTAATATCAAACGGTCAGCCTTGAAAACATATATACACACGTAACATTATACAGACTGAGCGGGTTGTATTTATGTATTTAGGAATTTAGTACCCCCACATGCACACGAGCGTACACATATGCAACACAATTGTTTAAAAAGACACTATGGATGGGGGATACATGGGAAGGTTTAGAGGGAGGAAATGGAGGGGGAACGATGTAATTACAATCTCAAAAAATATTTTCTTTTTAAAGAAAGGTAAACACGTAGTGTGAATGGAAAATTCCTGTGACCGGGTTCTTCCTTGAAAGGCTGAAGGGATTTAGGAAGCTTTTCTCAGATCCTGCCAGTTACTGAACATGAAATATGAGTCCAAGACAAGAGGACAGATCACAGGAGCTGTGGAATGGATCCACGGCTCAGTCAGCATGTCTTCCAGTTCACCAGGGTTCACTGGTCCCACACATGGGCTGACACCGGAGACCCCTGGCCATACAACAACTGCCATGGTAGAATCTAACTTGGCAGCTCAGCCGGGAGAGTCTTCAGCTTCCTTAAAGCCCATTATCTGGGCCACCTGACTTTCCAGCTCTTTCTGGGTCACCTGGCATTCCGGCTCTTTCTGGTGAGGTTGCTCACTTGCTAATGGGAAATGCATTGAACTCATAGTCCAACCAAATCCTGGATCTTTAATTAAGATTTTAACAAATTACTGCATGTATGGAAAGATAAGGTTAACCCCT
This sequence comes from Alexandromys fortis, assembly GCF_014885135.2. Taxonomy (NCBI): domain Eukaryota; kingdom Metazoa; phylum Chordata; class Mammalia; order Rodentia; family Cricetidae; genus Alexandromys; species Alexandromys fortis. The sequence continues at coordinate 1,965,295 of NW_026068065.1, read as the reverse complement.
TTACATCAAAAACAAAGGAAGAAAAATACCCAGAAATAGATACTGCCAAGGTGTTTTTTGGGCTCCATGGTATTTCTTCAAGCAATGCACTTTCAGCTCTGAGGCATCATGTGAAACAGTATCACCCCGCAGTATTAGCTATTTCTGCAGAAACAAGTCTATCAGTTTCTCCTAAACAGCTAAGACCTTGGAGTACATATGTGTCTTCCCAAGTAAGAAAGATGACCAAGCCCTGGTAATAGTAATTTGTGGACAGAAAGATGCAAGGGTACCAACCTCTTAAAAATGTAACAACCTAGTCTAGAAGATCCAATGTTGTCCTCCCGCCACTCCCCAGTTGTCTTGTCTCTGCAAGGACTCTGTTCTGGATCATCACCCAAGGAAACAGCTTGAGAGATGACTGAGTGGGTCTCCTTCAATAGCTTATTGCCTACGACAAAAGCCTTAGGAGCTCTACCTCAGGGTTTCTGGACAGCCTACCAAATGTGTAGCCATTAACTTGAGCCTGTTGGTTTCAGCAGCACCCTGTACTCCTCCTGCTCCCACTAGGGAAACAAGGCACAAAGAGGGAACTGGTGCAAAACACACTGTTGCCAGGCAGTAACCACAGCACTTGGGGAGCTAAAGCAGAAGGACCAGGAGTTCATGGCTAGGCTGGGTTATGTAATGGATTCCAGAGCAGCCACAGCTATAAGCAACACCCCATCTAGTAGGGTAGACAAAGGAGAGCGTCTGCTGCTGTTGGTGCTGCTGCTGCTGCTGCTCCTGCTGCTGCAGGAATGGGAGTTCCCAAACCTCTGATTCCAGAGGTTTATGGATGAGAAAGCCCCACCTAAGGTTCCTGCAGTTCTCCACAGCCCACTATTTCAGATAATAAACTACTTGCAGATGCTTAACTGCAAGAGATGGCACCGGACAGAACGTTTCCAGCCAGCTTTCCTCTCTACCTTTTCATGAAGCAAAATCCCAATAATCAGATGCAGAAGGAGACAGCCATGGCTCAAGTAATTTGTGATCCTCTAGCCTGGCTCTCCTGAGGACACTTCAGGCTCTGTGACAGTAAGTTATGAATAAAGGGCAGGAGAAAGAGAAGAACCCTCAGATACCATCCTGTTGCTGCACTTAACCCACACTGCTCACCAGCTCAGTTGGCTGCTGCTCAATGCTGTAGTCCTCTGTACAGACACACCAGTAGAATTCACTCCTTACCTTCCTACCCACTACAGGACACGGAGCAGTCCACTCGTGTCCCCTGCTACAAGACACAGGAGCAGCCCACCCGTGTCCCCTGCTACGGGACAAGGAGCAGCCCACCCGTGTTCCCTGCTACAGGACATGGGAGCAGCCCACCCTTGTCCGGAACACTGGGCACTCCATCTCAGGGAAATTCTCACCCTCCTTAGTCATTGTTCTATTGCTATGAAGAGACACCATGATCAAAGCAACTCTTTTAAAGGAAAGCATTTAGCTGGGGCTGGCTTAGTTTCAGAGGGTTTGTCCATTATCATCATGGCAGGAAGCATGGCAGCGCACATGGTGCTGATCAGGATGCTGAGAGAGAGAGAGACTCTGGGCTTGGCATGGGCTTTTGAAACCTCAAAGCCACTCCCAGTGCACATTTCCTCCAACAAGGCCACACCTTTTTGCCCTTCTAAAACCTTCTAATCCTTTTAAATAGTACCATTTCCTGTGACTAAGCATTCAAGTAAATGAGCTTATGGGACCTCTTCTTATTTAAACCACCACATCACCCGAACATTTACCAAGTTTCTGTAGGGGCCCCATGTCCATCCTGGAGCACTGGCCATTCTGAAGGGAATCTTTTATTCTTGATTTGTCCGTGGGCTGCTCTCGAATTAACACACACCTTTCCCTCAGGTGCGGTGACCAGTTCCTAGGACATGTCATGAATGTGAAAACCTAGGACTCCCTTCTCCCTCCACATCGTTCCATCTCCCATAAAATTCCTTTCCATTCCTCTGATAGAATTTAGCAGTCTGGGATCTAAAGAAAAATGCACAAGGAAATTTCTATAAACTGCTAACAAACCCATGTAATATACAGTATACACTCAACTGCAAGTTTCTAAAGATCATTTTCTAGCATAGTAACTATGAACCAGGAGCCTTTGCTACACAGAGAAAAACCTCATGAAAACTGTTCACTGAAGCCAGACGTGTTCTGGTTCAAGAAAACTGGCATTTTCTCTCCCCTTCCCTTTCCTCCTGAATAGCCTACTTCCACTTGGCAAATGGAAGAGTGCATTTACTATAGTGATTGCTCGCATCTGCTTGTCCAATGCCTCTGGAATGACACTGGATTGCTGCCAGATAGCCAAATAATGTGCTCTTGGAGAAATAATTATCAACTAAAATGCCATAAAATGGGCCAGTACTTGCAGTCCGCTTGTACTGTGAGATATTTTGGCACCAAGTACAGGCTTCCTTTGGTTACTCCTTACATCAATCAGAAAATTACTTTAATTTGCTGTGATGCTATTTGTGGACATGCATGGAAAAGGAGAAACTAGGCTTAGCCCACTGGACTTCAGCAGCAGGTCAGAGCACAGCATTCCAGACACAACAGCATCCAGAGAGCAGCCTAGGCTGGGTGGCAAAAGGCTGCAGATGGAGAATAACCAGTAACTACACAAAAGGCTGCAGACAGAGAAAACCCAGCAACTACAAGCAAGCCATCAATTTTTAGTGCTTCCAGCCTAGGTAACTACCAAAAGAATGTGGCAACAGCACCAAATTACACCACAACGGGGCAAAGAGCTTTCATTCCATTTTTATGTTTATATGAGATATAAAAATTGGGGGGGGGGAGATATCATTTGAACTTTTATGGAATGCTGTGGCTTTTCCACATCCTACTTGCAAATTCTTTTACATGGTATTATGGGAGCCGGGGAGATAGGCTCAGTCAGTAGAGTGCCATTACCCAACCATGAATAAAGCCTGCAGTTTGATCCTCAGCACCCATGTAAAACCTGGGGGCTACAGTGCAGGGGAGATAGAGACAAGAAGCCCTGGACCTCACTAGCAAGCTACATGTCCAATAGGAGATCCTGTCTCAAAAATTAGGTGGTAACAAAAAACAAAAAACAAACAAACAAAAAAAAAAACCCAAAAACACCTAACATAGACCGTTGGCCTCTAAACACTTGAAGTATGTGAATGCATACTTACAGGCCATTCTCCTGCTTCAAGCCAACCACACAATCCAAATACAATGAAAGAAGTGTTTTTAGTTAAGACTGAGAATTTTCTGATAACTAATAAAGAGAGCACTGGATTGGATGATAAGAGGGTTAAGTGGGTGCAAATCCTTTGGGGGACCATTTCATCAGAAATATTGAAAAAAAAAAAAAAACAAACAATCGCTTTCCGTAGAACAGACCACTCCATTCTCCTTGATGAAGTGGGATGCTCCTCTGTATGCTGTGAATAGGTTTTGTTTTTTTTTTTTTTAAATTACTATTGCTAATAAAGAAGCTACTTTGGCCTATGGCAGGGCAGAATATAGTCAGGTGGGAAACTCAAACTGAATACAGGGAGACACCAGAGAAGGAAGATGTTGAGGTAATAAGCCTCGAGCCTCCGGGTATAAAATAACAGAAATGGGTTAAGTTGTAAGAGCTAGTTAATAAGCCTGAGCTAATAGGCCAAACAGTTTATAATAATATTAAGCCTCAGAGTGGTTATTCGGGAACCGGTAGGCAGGAAAGAAACCTCCAGTTACACCCTTTCTTTACTAACAGAATGTTGATTCTATGCTGGGCCCAGAGACATCTTGTTCTCCAGCTTTCTCTGAAGTGAGATGTAACCATCTACTTGAATTCTAGATGTGGAAGAGTCTGTGGAACTTGTCAAGAAGGAAGTAGAAGAGTCAACTTGTCCCACAGTCAAATCCCCTTTGACCTACATATCTTCCTCTTTTTGACCTGTATTTATATAGGGAGGAAGCCACTTGCTGAGATGGAAGGGCACTATATAAAGAGTTTCCAATCACTTCTTAATTTTTCAGATGGGATTTGGTTGTGTTGCCCAGGCAGATTCAAGTGAGCCTTTTGCCTCAGCCTTCTGAGTAGCTGAAACTGAAGCTATGTTCTACCACTTCCAATCTAAACTAACCTTTCGTGTAAGAGGAATTCACTACTATAGTGGGTTAGTCTGGGGCTGTAGAGAGCTCAGTAATAATACTTGCTGTGTGAGCATCAGGTCTTGAATTTGACCCCCAGCACTATGTAAGAAGACAGTTGTTGGACACACTCTCCTGTAATCCTGGTGCAGAAGGCAGAGGCGGGACCTCTAGGACCCACTGGCCAGCTTGCCTAACCTAACTGGTGAGTCCCAGCTCTCTGATGAGACACCGTGTCTCAAAAAAACAAAAGGATAATTCCTGAAGAATGACATCTAAGGTTGACCTCTGGACTCCACATGCATGAACACATACAAAATAAGATGAAAAAGCAAAAGTACATGCCCAAACCTAATCCTAATTGACAGGCCTAGCAACTTCACTCTTAGGAGTTAATCATACTGACATACTTCTGCACGTGACATACATACATATATATGTATATATATATAATTTCTTTCTCTGTGCATATTCTCTTGCAAAGACATTACATTAATAAAATAGTTAATTATAAAAGCCTAAGTGTTTAACAGTGATTGGAGGTTTGTGTTCACATTAAGATAACACAATAGAGACACCGAGTAGAAAAGGCCTTTCTGGCCGAACTCCCACCTACACACCAGGCACATTCACGGCTCAGCTGACGGCTCGGTAGTGAAGAGTACTTGTTGCTCTTGCAGAAGACCCTGGCTTGGTTCCCAGCACCCACATGCTACTCCTTAAACTCCAGCTCCAGGGGATCAAGTGCCCTCCATAGGCACCAGGTACACACACACACACACACACAGGCAAAACACATAAAAATTTAAGTAAACAAACTTAAAAATGAACAAAAGTGGCCTTGAAGAAATAATTGCGTACGTGCTGAACACTGTCATCTGCCAATGAGACAAGCAGAAGGTTGTGCTGTAATCCTAGAGGTGGCCCAAGAGCGCCACAAGTTCTGACAGGGAAGCCACTAAGACAGACTTGGCATATCTTGAGGTCACAGGCAGGGATACAAACAAAAGGCAAACAGGAACCAACACAATGGTGACTGGCTTCTTATGAGCTCTGCTAATCCAGCAGTCTCCCTGGCTTCATGCCGAGCGAAGCACAGTTGTTCGGCATGCTGGAGACTGGGCACTGGCTTTGGGGGGATCTCAAATCTCCGAAACAAGTACATCAGTAAACTAAGGACCTGGTCCAGTCCATTCTCCCTGTGGCCAGCTGAATTTACATTAAATCTGGAAAGGCCAAGCTGGCTAGGGAATGAAGAACTTATTATTGTTTACAAAATAGCATTGCAAGAATGAGCTAAAACTGGTTGTACTCTGTGGAATTGCGCTGTGGAATAAAAACCTGGAATGGAGCAGAATTCCTAGACCATTACTAGACAGACTGCCAAAATATTGGGGGAAATGAGAATCTGTTTTGTTTTGAGACAGGGTCTCGCTGTGTAGCCTTGGTACCCAATGTTGACCAGGCTGGTCTAGAATTCATACAGATTAAAGGCATGTACCACCAAACCATGCATGGAAAGAGATTCTAAAAAAAATCTGTTGACATCATTATGACTTGGTGTCTTTGGATTCAGAAGGGAAAGGACACAGTTCTTTTTAAAAATCTTTTTACTATTAAGATATCCATTTTCTGTGTTATGGGTGCTTTGCTTGCATTTGCCTGGTGCCTGCAGAGTCAGAACTGGAGTTGCAGACAGTAGAGAACCTGGATGTAAGGATGGGGATTGAACCCAGGTCTTCTGCAAGAGGAGTCAGTCCTCCTAACCACTGACTTCTCCCTTCAGCCCCGATGTAGAGGTTCAGAAAGCTAGGAAACAGGTGCTTGTTAGACATTGTAAACTTCACATCCTCTCTGGATTCTTCTCACCCAGAAAGAACTGTCTGCCCATTCTCCACCCTCAACCCAACTGTGCCTCTAAATGAACTTACAATAAAAGTTGCCACCATTCAGTTTTTCCCCCATGTCTCATTACTGCATTATTAACTATTTTATTGAGGAAGAAACTGTGGCACACAGGAATGACATTGTTCCCCCAAGGTCAAATGGCTAATAAAAAGAGCAACGTGTTGAGCCTGGGTGTATTTGTTCCAAGGCCCACACAGCAATGTAGCAGCAGGGCCCACTCCAGTGGTACATAAAAAAGCCACAGGTTTCCTGGTAGTCAAAATTCCCTTATGCGATAAAACTGAGTGACCTAGTGAGATGGAAGGCTGTGTACAGTCTGCTCTGCCCAGCTGCTTCTCAGATCTATGACATTCAGTTTTTCCTCTTAAGAGGCTGCCACCAAATTGACTCCCCTGTAAGAAAAGCAAAAAATAGCACAAAGGTATAGACAAAAGCCATTCATTAGCCTAATCTCTCCCCTCAACAGCCATTTAAAACTGGAAACAGAGAAAGGATCATGTTCTTAATGTCTGAGAAAAGAAAGAGCAACACGTGACTGTCCTCTACATGACAGTGTGGTGCTCTATATCAAAGAGTGCATTGTGCCGCGTGCACAAAAGGGGCAGAGTTAGAGTGATGTAAGTATGTGACCTTCGGCAGCTAGTGCAGCACTTGTTGCCCTAATAATTCTCATTACAGTAGAAATTGTTTTTTATAGAAAAAATGGAATATCTTTCCTTTTAAACAAAACCCAGTTTGCTCAGCATCTCCTACACTCTATATATCTTAAGTACTATCTTGTTCACTTACCGTAAACAATATTTTTTACAAACCAGCTAATAAGACAAATTCCTAATTCCTCTTCTCTCCCCATCTCTTGCACTTGAACTGGTTTCTTACAAAGTCAGGCTCAGGATTATTTGCTGTGATTCCTTGTTTTACTTCTATCTCCCAACACTAATAAACAGCACGGCAACGACTCGCTGCTTCTTTCGTCAGCTTTGTGCACACAGAGCACACAGACCACGGTCAGCCTGAAGTGCAGCAGTGGACACCGTGCTCAGCGGACGCTGCATCCATAAAACACCGAGAAATCCCCCCACCCTTCCCTTGTTTAAACACCCGGCTGATGACCTCGAGAGACCATTCTCCCTTCTTGTGGGCAGAGGTGATTCCCAGGAGACGCTAACTGGGTAGGGAAGAGACGCGAGGAAAAAGCTCTACACACTAACATACCTTTTCAAAAGTGTTTCAAACTACTTTAATAAGGCACCCACCCACAACCAATTTAAAATTCCAGCTTCATTCCTGGTAAGATATGGACTCCTTCTCCAGATCATTACTTCCAAAGAAAACCCATGAGGTGTCCTGTCCGCCAGGATGCTCAAGTTCCCTGCCTGCCTGAAGCTATCTGCTTAGAAGGCTGTCAGAACAGGACATCAGGGCTGGAGGGTGAGAACGGTAGCTAGTTCAGCAGAGGTTCTAGCTGCCTCTTCTGCCTCGAGCCTCACTTGAGACTGACCTAAGGGCACTAACTGGGGCTTACTTAGAAGACACCCAGGGGTAAAGAGAGGATTACTCAACAAAGCACTGCATGTGATAAAGCCGGCTGCAGTCAAGCAGCAGCATGCTGTGGTCTGGAAAGTACAATTCTTCACCAACTTTTTCAGACTGAGAACTTCCCAAGGCTTTTCGGGAAGCCGCTCTTGATACCAAGGTCCCCTGGCTGCTGCTTAGCCCCTGAGCCACTGCCCCACTCTATCTCGCTGTCCCTCTGTGAGGCTGCCCCCAAGGCAGCTAGGACTACAGCTTGTCTTTGTATCCCAGTGTGCAGCACTGGGTCGAAGAGTTCAGCGTTCGGGAATATTTGTTACTTTTATTTAAGTAAACCAAGGAGCTTTTTCCTCCTGCCATACAATGGGTGACACACTGCACTTGGGATTGAAAGGCTGAACTTGAATGTAATCAGGCTTCCAGAGTTCATTTCCAGTTTCAGGAAATTCCGGTGAGAGAGGAACATGATACCACAAGGAAACAGATACATCCAGAATGTGGGGCACTCTGCGGGACAACTCACCTGGTTTCTGAAACTAGTCAGCGATGTGTCAAAGAAGGGGGAGCTGTTCTTGATTAGAAGATGTACAATATCTCACAACAAAAGTAGCCTTTGAGTAATCCTTTGTCTTTAAACAGTTTTGATTTAAAAAATTTTAGAGTATTTCTAGGCCAGGTACAGTGGTACAGGAGGCAGATAGAGGTCAATCTCTGAGTCTGAGGCCAACCTGGTCTAATGACTTCCAGGATAGCCAGAGCTACATAGTGAGACTGTCTCAAAAACACAAAACAACAACAACAAAAAATTATATTACTTCTTGAGACAGGGTCTCACTATCTAGTCCTGGCTATCCTGGAAGTCACTATGTAGGCCACAGACCATGCTCGCCTTGAACTCAGAGATCCACTTGCCTCTGCTTCCTGCACACTGGAATAAAGGCACATGTTACCACACCTAGCCCAAATTTGACATTTAAAAAAAATTATACATTAAGTACTAAATTATACCAATAAAAAAAGTAACTATGGCCAGTTATGTAATGGCAATGTAGCCATTAAAAAATACAACCATGTTTTTTCAAGGTGTACATATAGAGGTAAAGTAATTTGGCTAATGTTTACTTTAAAATCCCCAATAAAGCTAAAACAACAAGAGGTGGGGGATTAAAGCCCACAGGACAAACTCTTGACAGCTGTTTGAGTTTACATTCTGTTTGAATGTTTCAAGGAAGCTGAGAAATACTCATACAGAGGCTAGCGCACTCTTTCAGAGCTGACCACACACTCATTTCATCAGTGGCGTAGATTAAGATCAGCAAGGAGCTCATACCATGACACCTTGCTTCTGAGACCTGGCAACCACAGAGCCAGTCAGAGGCCGAGTTAGCACTGGGAGAAGGGTGCACTGCTAAAAAAGAAAAGTCACTACAAAATGACACAGCATTTGCTTCAGGGCCAGCTCACTAGAGAAACGATAAAAATCAAACTTTCTTTTCTGTCTCCACTACAAATTTTTCACAAGGACACGCCATTTTACACAATGTCAGGTAAACAGTGACTCCATCAGGTAGGGTTCTACTCTTCAAAAGCCATTGCTATTTCTTCTGCAGAAGTCTGGCAGGAAAGACAGCAATTAGACCCCGGTCCCTTCAGGCAAGCCTAAAAGAGAAATGCTGTAGCAACAGCGAAGGAAACCCTGCAGGATAAGAGGGTCTGGAAGGTTCTTTACTCTAGGCAGAGCTCCAGGCTTCGCAGGCTGATTATCTGAATTCTTCTTAAAGACAAGTGCTACTTACTTTTTTTTAAAGCCTGAGGAAACCACATAAAAGGGCTGGCTTCTCACACACCTTGCGCCTTTTGTCGGGGGTGGGGGAAAATGCTTCCTTTAAAAGATTATAAAATAAATATTACAAAAGTAGAAAAATCCGAGACTAAGGCTATCCCATCTTCATGTTAATCAGTGTGTGCTCATTCCTAAGTCTCTTCCTCCTCGGCAACCCACTGATAAAACAAAACTCCAAACTGCACTTGGTTTGTGGGGCTTGGCATTTGTAGGTCAGAAGTGGAAAACCCTTTAAGGGCCTAAAGAAAGCAATATTCTACCCTAGCCAGCCACAGCCCAAACGGACGGGCATGAGGAACCCCAGCCTTCTGGAAGGCAAATGTTTAGAAAATGTTGAAGGCTCGTGACACTAAACTAGGATCCAGATTACTTTAAGGAAGTCACACCATCTATTATAATTTTATCAGAATGCCATTAAAATGTCTAAATCAGACATGGTGGTTCATACCTGTAATTCTACCACTCAGGAGTTAGAGGCAGAAGGATTGAAAATTTAAGGGTCAACTTGATGAGATCCTGTAATCAACCAACCAACCAACCAACCAACCAACCAACCAACCAACCAGTGTGTGTGTGTGTGTGTGTGTGTGTGTGTGTGTAAAATCAACAACAAAACTCCCTATCTCATGAAACCATAACATCACACACAAGTCAAGACTGCTTTCTGCTCTCTAGCCAGTGAACAGGAGTCTTGTGTAATCATTCCTTGAGAAAGAATATAACGATTTTGGTGGCAAGGTGGGGAAAAGGAAGTCAAGGGACTATGGAGTTCTGTCCCCCAGAAATCTCAGAGGGGTCTTTGATATAAATATATCTGAATCCAAATTCCCACAGAAATGTGTGTATGAGAAAGCCTTTTACTGGTTTATTAACTAAATTCCTATCAGAGGTATTTAAAGACAAGTGCTACTTTAATCGTTTTTTTTTTTTTTTAAAAAAAAAAAAAGCTGAGCAAACCACACTCAAAAGCGGATACCCACTTATTTAATGCCGCCTGCAAAGAGAAGGGGCGTTTGAAGATTATGAAACAATAATCCTAAAAGAGAAGTGTTCTGCTCTGACAAAGTATTACCTAACTAATGCTTCTGCTTCCTCCTAACCCTTCCATCATCTCTGACTTATGAATCCAACAAAGTGCAACAGGCTACCTGTGACAGCTAAAAAGAAACAAGAGACCAAGAAATCTCCCTGCAACTGAACCCAACCACCAAACCTCTCCCTGTGGCTTATCTTAAACCCACAGGAAGAAGGTACCAGAAAATAATACGGCCCTTTTTCTTAACTGTGCATGACCTCCCCATAAGCCTTAATTCAGACGTTACCAGTGAGAAATGGAGGCAGAAAGCAAGTTATAGTACATGTTCGAGGTCCTCCTGAAGGGTACCAAGTTCATATGGCAGTCTAGGTCAAAATCCAAAGGCCAAATTCTTCACCACTATCTGACCTCAAGCCATAGTACTTCCCTAGTCCAAAGGCGACCAGATACCAAAGGAGCAGTGGAACTCAAGGCTCATCCCACTTCATCTCTCGCTGTCAATGCCACACGAGGGAGGAAAGAGGTGTCCTTTCCACCTACCCTGGGCAGGGTGCCGGCCCTCCCTCCTTGGCTGTAGTGTGAGCTCACTCAACTTCACTGGTCTGCTTAGCACGGTGATGTAGCCTCCTTCATGTCCTAACTGCAGCAAAAGGGCTTGAAGGAGGTGTGACTGAACAAAGATTGAACTCAATAGCAAGACACCATATTTCTGTTCCTGGTCCCTTTTCCCCAAACCTCTAGTGACCCAACTTCCATGAACTATTTAGTGTCTGCCCTTGCTTCTTCTGCCCAGGCCACCGGCCGAAACCACAGCAGAGCCACAAGAGAACAGGGATCAGGGTGGGCCTGTCTGTGTTGGGTGTCTGTGTTTCAGTCTGAAAAACTGTCAGACTGAAAACTGATGACCAGGAAGCTCAAATTCCTTTGCTCTTCCGTAGCACTCACAGCAACGAGACTAAGACACACCTGCCCAGCGTTCACAGGCTAGAAGGCCTCCCTGCTCCGGAAGCAACTGAGAAGCCCTCAGCAGGCAGCAAACAGAAAGACTGACCATCTGTATCCATCCCTGTTCTGCAAGATACGGAACAAACTCTTGGTAACCTCTCCTGGGCTGTCTACCCTCGCAGACACAGGCTCTTCCTCCACTCTTCGCTCTCACCTGCTCCCTCTCTTGTCACTTACTTAACAAATATCTGAATGTCAAATCCCGGGCTCTTTTTTGGGGACTAGAAATACAGGGCAAAATAAAGATAAAATCTCTGACCTTATGAAGTTCACCCACCTTCTTCACCTAAAGGTCCTGCAGTTAGGGTTACTATTGCTGCAATGAAACATCACGACTAAAAGCAACTTGGGAAGGAAAGGGTTTATGTGGCTTACACTTCCACATCACTGTTCACCATAGAAGTCAGGACAGTAACTCAGACAGGGCAAGCACCTGGAGGCAGGAGCTGATACAGAGGCCACGAAGGGGTGCTGTTTCCTGGCTCACTTCTCATGGCTTGGGTATACAAACTTGGACTTTTCTCACCAAGGCAGTGAAATAATTTATCTGCTAGAACACTCTCAAAATATCAGCTGGGTTTATGAAGAACATGGGTCTCCATCACTGGGGTCTTGGAGAACACAGAACTCTCCTGCTGGATTCACAGAGAACACAGTTGTCCACTGTGCACACTACTTTATGACCTTTTCTTAAGTCTATATAATCCAGATGCCAGAACCTTGGCACCAGCAATTGCTGCAACCTATCCAACAGCTTTAGCTATTTTCACCCAAGGATATTATTTTTCTCTATCACTTCTAAATCTAGCTAACAGAGAACAAAACCTTCTAGGTTCTTTATTTTTTAGACTAGGGAAAGAAACTCTATGTCAACTGATGAAGGAAACAACTGAAAATAACTGGCATCAAGCAAAAGAGGAAGCTACTTGCTGTGAAGCCCAGGTGTAACCAACATATGGCTCAATCCCTTTCCTCCCCTCCACTCTGATAGCCGAGATGATTTACTTCTTAGGGAAACAGACATATGAATGGCAGTTACTTTGAGACAACTTCTCATTGCCTATGCAGATCACAGGCCGTGTATTTTTTGTCTCCTTTCCTGAAGGAAGAGTGTGATTTCAGGACAGAAGAAGAACCCCATAAGGACAGAAACGTGATAAAGCTCTCTGCAGGGAAAAGGTAAGCTTTTCCAGTGCTGGAGGAGAAGTCACACCGTGACTGGTCAGTCTTGAGCCTGGGACAATGTGGGACAGATGGAGAAGGTCATCAAACCAAGAAGGGGGACATGCTCGTGCAAGTGGGAGTCCCTAAAAATCAATCTGCCAAAGTATTTTCTTACTCACAAAATACCCTGTAGCTCCAACCTAGTCACCAGTGACCCAGAAATCGAGAGGAGGCCAGCTCACAAGTTTATCAGAGAAGGCTCCACAGACATGCAGGGCTCTTCCATGTCTGCCCTGCCCCTTCCCAAGGGCTAGCCTAGAGTTCCAGCAGAGCCCTCCCAATATCAGATGCTAAAAAGAGATCCTGGTGCTGACAAGATGGCTCAGTGGGTACAGGTACTGGCTGGCAAGCCCAACAAACTCAGATCCTTGGGACCCAGAGGGACCCACAGGGGAGGAAAAAAGGCAACTGCCCAATTGCCCTCTGACCTGTCAGCATGCACACACATGTGCACACACACATGAACACAAAGTAGTGAGGCATATTCTGGTAGGTTTCTGAGCATGCTCCAGTCCTCGGAGACATCCAAGACAGCCAGAGAACTGGGGTAGACAAACCACACCCACCTCAACTTAGACTGCTTGTGCCTCCTTCCTCCTGCTGATTCCACTGCCACTCAAGCGGAGGGGAGGGGGACACTTCCAATCTTGTTAAAGGGATCTTATGGTCAAGCTTCTAAAGACTGCCCAAGTGAGAGCGACAGCTCACAGGTGTCCCTGCTCTCCCAGACATCAGGCAATGTGAGCCACTGAATCTGTGCCTGCTGCTGCCGCTGCCACTCTTGCTCAGAGAAAGCAAGTAGGACACATGGATCCACATGAGATCTGAGGTGACTGGGTGTGTAAGATTCTCTCGGCAACAGGAGGGGAGACAAGGAGCCTCTTAGGCTCCCCCTTAGTGTGTGGGAGCAGGTAGGGAGTGAGAGAGGCAAGTGGGAACAACGGAGTAATATAGACTCAAAAGACGCGGAGATGTTAAAAGGAAAAACCTGGTGGGGTTAAAGCGCAGCCCAATCAAACTCTCATAATGATTCTCTGGGGACAGGCTCCTTCCCCTGGTGTGAGCCCTAGGGACACCGCTGTGGAGGAGCTTCATCTCCGTTCCCTATCCGCTCGGGCACAGAGCAGCCTTCACAGCACAGCCTCCTCTCGAAGACTATGGGCACCTGCAATCTCCCAGCATCTAGCTGCAAGGCCAACGCAGAGCAGGTGATTTACTCCTCAACTGCATCAGGTGCCCCCCTCCCCCAGCAAAGACAGGCCTGCGTGAAGCCTACAGCGAGATTCTGGGGACCTCTTCCCATTGTACCCGGGGCACTGCCTGCCTGAACGCACTGAGAGGGAAGTCAAGAGTCACAAACCTCCACCTCCATCATTCTCCCCCACATACTGTGAAACTGCCATAAGGTGCCGGCATTTGCCTATTTATTTTTGAGACAGCCTTGTCATGCAGCCTTGGTTGGCCTGGAACCTGATGTGCAGACCGCTGAGTCCAGTAACTCTGCTGTTAGACTATCGTAATCAGCAGATCCCCAGCCTCCCCACACTGCACTTCACTGACATCACCTCTTCAAAAGTGCCCAGTGTTCCCTGGGGGCAAAGCTGCGGCCCGAGAGTCACTGGCTCAGGACTCCAAATAGCCTCTGTTAAGATTCCTACAGAAGGAAGACCTGTACCTCTAACTAGCCAGTCGTTGGTGTGAATAAACGACCTTCAAGAACAGGAGTAAAGTGAGGTTGCTGTCTGGGTAGGGCTATGGTGGGCGAGGAGAATGGAGAGCCGGGACAGGAGAAAACTCGGCAGATCCCGTTCAGATCTGATGGGGAAGACTGGACTCCAAGACTGTCTGAATCAGACTAGAAACTCGACACTCGGAGCTAACAGAGCCTCCAAGTGCCATACCTACCAAACACCTGAAGCCAGAAGGTCAAACTGCACCTCAGAAATGAGACGAAGCTGTGAACCCCAACATTTCTGCTGAGGCAGGTCCTTAGGGCACCCGGGGAAGCCGCTTGGTGCCTCACACAGAAAGACCAAGCTTGCAGTAACACCCCTCTCCCCCGAGGTGAAGAGACTCTGCTGGCAGCCTTGTAAGGACTGCATCACATCTACACCCATCAATTGTTAGCCGAGATCTGACCGATACACAAAGGGTTAAGGCATTCTTGCCCTCGGCTGCTGCCCATCAAGCTGGAGGAGAAGAGGTTAATGGCACACTCATCACCTAATAGCAGCAGCTGAAGTTTATGAGAAGGTTATAATTTGCCAGGCTTTATGCCACACACTTTATAACCATGATCTTCTTTTAATCCTCCCATCAACCTCCTAATATAGGAGTTAGCCCTATCCCTGTGCTATTTAAAGGGGGGAGGGTGTCAAAGAGACTGACTTATCCAAGGTCACAGCTGATAAGCGACACTTTAATTCCACGCCAATGGCCACTGTGCAGCATTACATAAGAGACATCAGAGCTGGCAGCGCAGATGACCGAGAGCTGAGGCTGGACCTCAAAGCAAAGCTAAAGATCAGGATGGGTAGAGAGGTAAATGTGTTTATGAAGCCGGGTGTAGCGGATCAGGCCTTTAGTCTCCACCCCTGAGAGGCAGAGGCAGGTGGGTCTCTGTGAAGTTGGAGGCCAACCTGTGGACTTCCACATTTTAAGAGGTCAGGCCCATGTGAATCCCAACTTTGACCCTAGACTTGGGTTTTCCTTTGCCCAGCATTTTGATTCTACCATTTACTTCTAAGAGGTCTGTGCTGGAGCTGCAGGAGCTGGTGTATACCTGTACTGTATGTAGAATCAATGTATTCTGGATGCTTCCTTGTGAATTATATTTTGAACTATGCCTTCTGTCATTGCCTTAAGGATGACCAAAGAAGTCCTTGGTTTGACCTGATGACATCTGAGGCCTCTGTGACACAAAACAGCAAGCAGCCAGCAAGGCAGCCCATGAGCAAGGAGCTCCCCAGTCAAAGAATGACGAGCATCCAGATGAACTGCTGTGTCTCACAGGCAGAGCCAGGGCACACAGCCTGGCTTCCGAAGCACTGATGGCCATTCCACCAGTTGGTGATTCATTAACCAGTACAGGATGTGCCCAATTATATACTCTATTTTTTTCCAATCCAATTTCATAAACCCAATTTCACAAGAACATAGATTCTCTATCCAAACAAAACAACCCAACTTTAACAATTAAAACACTGGTTATCCTCAAAACTCCTTTTGGAAGTGAAAATACGAAAAAAAATTTCAAGAGGCATTTTAATCTATTTTGGTTGCCATTCATTTGAACATCCAAGAAGGGCCTACATTTTAGACAATGGGGAAGACTGTAGGCACAGAGTACTAGGGTCACCACATGAGAAGGGTATCCAAGTAGGCCTGAATCAAATAAAACTACTATGTCAACTAAAAAAACATTGACTTGGCTCTAATCTACTCCCGCCCAGATTAAAAACTACAACTTGAAGTCTTTTAGCAGTAAGCTGCTATTGACTGAGAAGAAGAAAAATGTTATTATTACTAGACACCAATTATGCGTTCTTTCCACAATAAATGTTCTCATCCTCAGACACAGAGAGAAATGTGGCTTCCTACCATAAATGACCCCAGTTCACCAAAAAACACCCATGGCAGGAGAGAGGCACACAACAGAAATGTATTACACAAAGCGGGTAACTTAAAGCTTTTTTTTTTTTTTGAAAAAAATCTCTGTATCCTGCACAGAGTAAAATGATGTCATTATCAACGTATTTTCCTTCTGAAGAAATTCTCCTTTTTAAGGAAAAGGTTAAAAAAAAAAAAAACAACTACTACTACCTACTATTAAGATGTTAAGGACAAATACTCCCTATATAAAAATAAAAATACCGTGAAACCCAGGCCTTTAAGGCAGGCGTACATAGTGGCCAGCATATTTGAGTTTCCAAACCAATGGCCTGTTTTTCTGACCCAAAAATTATAATCAAAGGCTTTATTAACTTAAAGGTCTAACAGAGTCCCCTGTTTAAAATGATTCCCAGCCAGCACGCATTATTTAACTGGACACGAAAAAAGATCCAAAGACCCGTGGAGGCTCCCCTTTGACACAAGGCACGCTAGCCCCTTCCTGCAAATCTAGTCTGTAAGATCCTGGGCAAGCTTAGAAAGTGAAGCCTGGAGAAGGCAGTCTGAGCTTGATCCACAGAAGACTCTTTGTTAGGCTCTGAAACCAAGCTTATGGGAAACCTAAGAGTAAGACACGCCAAATCAAAACTCCTAGGGACTATTAATCACACCCTCATGACTTCGGACATGGCAATACAGCGTATGCTTATGTAGGTCTCGTTCTTCCTTCTTAATCAGGGGTATTAGCTTCCTACTGTCACAGACTACAGGAAGATTTGTCTCAAAAATGGGGCAAGTATGTTTCTGCCCATTAATTATTTTTAGTAATTAGAAGAAGAAAAAAAACTGGTCTGGCAAGATGGCTCAGCAGATACAGGCAGTTGTTGTCAAGAGTGCTGACCTGAACTCAGTCTCTAGGACTCGACAGTAGAAGAACCGACTCGTGCAGGCTGTCTTCGGAAGTTACATGCGCACCATGGCATGCGCACCCACACACATACACACAAAAATTCATCTTAAACTTTAACTTTTAAAAAAGCTTTTCAATACAAATGACTGAAAGTTTTGTTATTCTTGACCACAAACAGACGGCCAGTGACAGGAATGAGATCAACTTATATTCTGTTCTCTACTTTCCATTTCTGAATGTTGAAGAGTCTAAGAATCCAACCTTGTAACTAGAAAAGCAAAACTATTTTTATTGTATTTGTTTAGCATATTCCAATTGCTAAAAATAGCAATAAAGAGAAGTGATGTCTGCCCGGACTTGAAGCACTCCCGAGTGTTTAATAAACATTTCTTGGATGATTAAACAAATGGGATGGAGCAATCAATCAATACAGAAAACTCAGGTGTCGTTTTTTTCAGATCACAAACACCCTCAGTCAGAAAGCAAACCGACCATGATGCTCTGCAGGCAGAACTTTCCTGCTGTGAAGAATTAGTATAGTTGCAGAATTTAATATTGGCCTCACACTTAGGACAGGTTCTACCCATCATGGACTAAGAATAGAAAAATGAGACAAAACCACATAAAACAACTGTTTTTACATTGTACATCAATCGGGCGACGCAGAACCTGATTCCTAGAAGACAGATGACAATGAAGCAAGTCTTCTGTTGGCCAGAACTACTTCAAGAAGAGGAATACAGAGTGTTTTCATATCAACTAGCAATTCCGCGTACAGCCTCAGAACCTCAGCCATGTACAGAGTTGTAGCCAATTTGACAGCAGCAGTGTTCACAATAATATTCATTCACAGTCAAAAAAAATGTGGAAAACAGTGTACATATCCACCAACTATAAAATGGATTTTTAAGAAAATGCGTATGAGCATCTTGCCTGTTTGTATGCCTGTGCACTCACTAAGGGCAGGCCTGGTACTTGAAGAGGTCAGAAGAGGGCATCAGATCCCCCCTGGAACAGGAGTCATGGGTGGTTCTGAGCTATCATAAGGGTTCTGGGAACTGGACCCAGGTCTCTGCCAGAGCTACATGGACTCTTAACTGCTGAGCCATTGTTTCAGTCCCCAAACAGATTTAAAAATATGCCTACATTTTAAAATTTTGCACAAACTATACATGTTCAGATCCAGGAAAAGTCAGTAACTCCCAGACAAAACAATAAGGAAAATTATAGATACCTATCACAGAAGCATCAGAAAACAAACAAACTAGCAGAGTGTGTAAGCTGAAAGGACAACAGAAGCACATCCCTAAAGCTATCAAATTAGATATGTATATGAAGCAAAAATGAAGATAACCGTGCATGTAATCCCCATGCTCAGGGGCACAGGGAGGAGGACCAGAGTGGGCCTGAGGCCAGCCTCTTCTGTCAAGCAGGAAGCTGATAACTCAGCACCAGGGGTCGCAGCCCGTAGCTATCTATAACCCTAACACTCTGCAAGTAGAAGCACAAGAATCAGTAGGCTGCACGCCAGACTTAGCCACATGGCACATTTAGGGCCAGCATGGGCTACAGGAGACCCTGTCTTGAAGAGACCAAAAGAAAAAATGCTTATCAAATAGACAGAAAATACGACAACACAAACTTTAAACAAAGGAATGAAGAACTAGAAACATTCAATGTAAGGGTAGTGAAACCTTTCCTCGTTTTTAATCTTTTGAAGATATAATGACTATTTAAAATAATATAGTGACATAAGCTATAAAGGCACAGTAGAAAAAAGGGAGAGAGCCATAGATATGGTCTCAGGGATCTCACTCAGTTATCTGAAGCTTGTTACAGACATGTAAACCTTGGAATAACCATTAAAAAAAATAGCAGAAATGTATCAAAAGCTGGGACTTGGGGGTGGACAGCAGGAACTCATTAAAATGAAATAAAACAAAAATAATTCAAAAGAAAGCAGGAAAGGGGGAAGAGCACAGGACCACACAGGCAGAGCAGCAAACTAGTAGCGAGATGAAGGGGCCCAGACAAACGCCAACTACAGGGTATGAAGTACTGAACATGTAGCACCTCCAAGGAAGGCAGACTGTCAACTGTACAAATGGCAACAATAAAAACAAGCGGACTCAGTCATCACCCACTTTGACAGAGACACAAACAGATAAAAGTCTAAGAGATAAAACAGCAGTATCTGCAGTTAATGACAAATGTACTCAGCAATGAACCTGGACATCCCAACATGACAGACCACGTCCTAATCCACCAAACAAATCGCCATAAATTTGAAAACACTGAAATACCACATAAATAGGCTCTTTAACCACAAAAGAATTAACCTAGAAAACATAAACAAAAGGTATTGGAAAAATCCTCCAAATAGAAATTTAATAATTCACTTCAGAGAAAAATTCATGAATTAAAGAAAATTAATTAAAGAAAATCACAGTAAGTTATAAGTTGTTTTGAACTGATGCAAAAAATTGCTGAGGGTGTGGCTTGGTGACAAAGGAGCTGGCTCAGCATTTACAAGGGCTGAGTTGGATCCTCTGGCATTTCAAGCCTAGGACAGAGAGTAGGTGTGGTACAAACCTGAAATACTAGCACCTGAAATACTAGGAGGCTGAGGCAGGAGAGTGAGAGTTTGAGGCCAGCTTGAATTACAAAGTAAGGTCCAGTCTGACAATACTGGTATTAATGGTGATGGCCCCACAGACTCTCTTATTTGAATGCTTAGGGAGTATGGCACCAGGAAGTATGGGCCTTACTGGGGTAGGTATGGGTCTTTTGAAAGAAATAAGTCACTGTGGGTGGACTTTGGGGTTTCAAATGCTCAAGCCAAGCCCAGTGTCTCTTCCTGCTGCCTAGGAGCAGTTAAGTGACTGGAAACTATAATTTTCAAGTAACATGTACAACAGCCTGAAGATGTAAACAAAGTTCTGGGCCAGTGAGATGGTTCTACTCCCCAGACCTGCATGGTGGAATGCTGTGGGATAATGCTCTTGTACACTGTGAAGATTTGTCACTCATATTGGTTTAATAAAACACTAATTGATCAATAGCCAGGTAGGAAGTATAGGCAGGGCAAGCAGACTAAGAAAACTCTAGAAAGAGAAAAGGCAGAGAGTCAGATACAGAGAAAGCCAGATAAGAATGCCCTACTGAGGAAAGGTACCAAGCCATGTGGCTAAGCATAGACAAGATTTGTGCTTAATTTAAGTTGTAAGAGCTAATTATTAATAAGCCTGAGCTAATAGGTCAAACAGTTTATAATTAATATAAGCCTCTGTGTGTTTCTTTGAAACTGAACAGCTGCAGGACCAAGCAGGACAGAAACTTCCATCTATGGTAAAAAGAGAGAACCAGAACCCAAAAGTTACTCTGACCTTCATCTGCAGGCCTATATATATACACAAACAATAACCAGTACAATAGTCTTTGTACACATCTTATATATATAAAAACAGTTCACTTGATAAGTGAATCTATACTTATATTTAATACTAAAATTAGCTCCACAGGGAACAGAGACTTACATTTAAGAGGTAAAAGCAGAGGGAAAAGAAATTTATGATCAAAGATTGTCAAAGACTTCTGAAACAGAACAAGAAAGCACAAACTGGACAAAACTTTAAATTTGTTCTTCAAAAAAAGTACTTCTTAAAATGAATAAGCAGGTTAGGTGTGCCAGTACAAGCCTGTGATCCTAGCACTTGGGAGGTGGAGGTTGGGGGTAGAAGGATCAGGAATTCAAGCTATTCTCTGGATACCTGGGTGACATGAGACCCTATTTCAAAATCTGTAACAACAAAACAGGCCATCCAGACCAAAGAGGACAAAAAATTTACTTTTGGCAAAAATAATTTGGGTTCAGAATAAGGAATAAGAATTCCTAATCAACAAAAATCTGTGAACTAATACCATTTTTAAAAGTCTTTAGAGTTACATAATCCAAGCCATGAGGAATCAAGTTCAATAACAGTCTGAGCCACTTAGTGAGACCCTTCCTCATAAAAATAACAACAGTGTTTGGACAGATGGCTCAGGGGTTAAGAGCACTGGCTACTCTTCCAGAGGACCTGGGTTCAGTCCCCAGTACCCACATGGCAGCTCACAACTGTCTGTAATCCAACTCCAAGTGGTCTGACACCCTCACACTGACATGCATGCAGGCAAAAACACTAATGCACATTAAAAAAAGAATAAGAAGGAGGAGGAGGAGAAAGAAAGAGAAAAAATAACAACAAAAAAGTAAAACGCCTCAACAAGCTCTTCATTGTAAAGGAGACCCATAAATTTCAAAAAAGGATATAAAAAGTGGGGCCACTGAGATGACTCAGTGGATAAAGTTGCTTGCTGCCAAGGCTGCTCCCCGAACTTGACCTCTGGAGGAGAGAACCAACTCCCACAAATTGTCTTCAGACTTCCATAAATGCACACACAATAAACAAATAAATAAGTAAATTTAAAAGATACTTTAATAGACATTAAGTAAATGCAAGCTAAAACTACAGCAAGGTGTCTACCATTTCAAACACTGCAATCAACAAGGAACTGCGCTGGGGATGGCAAATGCAGAAAAGATTGGAGGGTAAACAGAACTCTGCATTGCTGGTGCAAGTAAAAGACAGAAAGGACATCCACTCTGCAAGCATCTGGGGATAACCTAAGAACACATCCTGTGCCTATGGCTCAGCCAACTTACAGTTACAGAGCCTTGTTCCCCGAGATGAAGTAATATCCTTAAGTACTCATGGCAACTTACTAATGACAATAAAAAGCTAGGAACCAGTCCAGTGTCCATCTACTGACGAGCAGACACAACACTGTGGTGGGTTATACGATGGAATAGCCATAAGAGGGCATACTCCTTAGCCATTAAGAAGAATGATCTACTGATAAAAGGCATGGGTGAGTCTCAACAGCTCTCTGCTAAGTGAAAGCTGTTACCACAAACAGCTACACAGAGTGTGGCTCCATTTGTGTGAAATTCTGGAAAGGTGCCACAGCAGCTCGGTAGCTGCCAGGGTCAGGGAGGAGACTGACAGTAAATAGCCAGGCAGAGATAAATGTGTGTGCTGAATATGACATTATCTGTACCTTAGTTACAACACTGCCTACTTCTAAATACTCAGATGGTAGCTGTGTGTGATGGCCCACGCCTTTAATCCCAGCACCTGGGAGGCAGAGGCAGGCAGATCTCTCTCTGAGTTCCACCCCTGCCTGGTCTACAGAGTTCCAGAACAACCAGGGCTACACAGAGAAAAAACTTTGTCTCAAAAAACAAAAACAAAACAAAACTCACAATAAATTGTATTCTTGAATTGGTTTCTTTCAAATTATAACTTAATAATTTGATTAAGATTTTTGCTGCAGGTGGACTTCCAAACAGACTCCTGTCTTTAAACAAGAAAGGCAATTTTATTTCACCATAACCTTATCCAAAAGACGGCAGGGTAGTAGAGGAAACCTTTGACCTTTCCCTAAGGTGGGGGAAGAGAAGCAAGGGCACATCCAAGCACTGGCCACGTGTTGGGCTCTCAGTTCTTTAAAGCGCACCTACGACTTCAGAAGCCACTCCACTGATGCCTCCTTGCAAAAACAGAGACTGTATTCTTTCTTTCAAAACAACCACCACACACAGCCCCCATTCTTTGCCCCTGGCGCAGAGCACAAAGGTGAGGAGGCTCAGCCCACTAAGCTAAGAGGACCAGTCTCATGTTCTCCTTTATACTCAAGAACACTGCTGATTCCCTTGAGCCTCTTGTACGGCAGGTTTACTGGAGTCACTCACTGAATTCCTGGACTGGAGTGCAGTTACAATGAAAGCCACTTAACAGGTCTCTTGGATTCACCCCTTTTATTGTAAAACCGTGCATATCTTATGTATCTAGAAACTATGATAGTAAAGATTATTAAAGAATAATGAGCTCCCCAATAAGATAACCGAAAAATCACAAATCCATCTAATCCTTGCCTATTAAAGCAATTAATTTAAAATATCCAGTATTAGCCAGACAGTGGTGGTGTCCCACCAGTACTTGGGAGGCAGAAGCAGGGGGATCTCTGTGAGTTCCAGGCCAGCCTGGTCTACAAGAGCTAGTTCCAGGACAGGATCCAAAGCTACAGAGAAACCCTGTCTCGAAAAGAAAAAAATATCCTGTTATTGTCTTGTAAGGGAAGGACACACACAGCAAAGGGCAGTTAGCAACATCTAGCCTGGGTTAACACTAAAAAGGCCCCTAGGGTGATCATGTTAGGAGCTTATCCACATGTGGATAAGCCCAAAAGCTAGAGATGAAGGACCAGAAACAACATGTCCACAAGAGAAAAGTGTGATCTGAAGCAAGCGGGTGAAAAAGATCAAACTTCATTTCAGTTCAAGAAAGGTCACTGTTGGCCATGCAGCTGACCCAGAAACACCAATGCCTTTGGGCAGGTGATCCACAGCACTATGGTGATGTGGAAAGATTTGAACCCACTTGCCATCTGGTAACAGCCAGGCCACCTCCCTTCTTACCACCACCTGAAGTCTCTAGGCTTTTTCACCCACACCTTGAAAAACAACAGTTAAAGCAATTAGTACTTTGGAACTTGACCCAGGGACACTACAAAACAGCCAAAACTGGACTAGAACCCATCAGATCCTTGGTGCTTCTCCATCCATGGTAGCCAGTGCTCCTGTGGCCACCAATGCCCCCTGAACCCTCTGTCATTTCCTAGGAACAACTCCTGAAAGTCTGTTAGTCTCTAAATTGGCACTGGGGGCTGGGGGGTCAAAGCCTTTTAGAAGTGTTTTGAAGATTCACCATTCACTTTGGGAGGAGTAAGACTAAAAATAGCAAGGCTTAGAGATAATCCATTTACTCTGCTTACCAGTTATCAAGCACAGCTCTATAGAACGTGGCTGTCAACCAGCTGATCTTAAAGACATTTAAGAATTAATCTCCAGTAACCTCTTCTGCATCATGTAGCTGTCCGTTTGGGTTAAAGTGAGACCAACCAAAGAGATTCTCCATAGACCAAAGTCTAGGTCACAGCCACTGCCTATACCTCAGTCTTCTGCTTCTTGTTTTAGGTTTTATTTTATGTGTGTGAGTGCTTTGTATGTATGTTCACCGTGTGCATCCATAGTGCCCACAAAGGTCAGAAGGAGGCACTGGGATTACAGCAGGTTGTGGGTCATCATGTGGGTAGGTGCTGGGAACTGAACCTGGGTCCTTTGTAAGAACAATCACTTTCAACTACTGAGCCATCTCTCCAACCCCTGACTACCTCAGTTTTAACAAAAAGCCATGCTCAATACTGTTGTGCATAAACTACTCCAGCAACGAACGAGAGGGGAGAGATTGATTGTATTTCTCGTCAAAAAGTTTACTATTAGAAATGCTAACCTAGCCGGGCGGTGGTGGCACACGCCTTTAATCCCAGCACTTGGGAGGCAGAGGTAGGTGGATCTCTGTGAGTTCGAGGCCAGCCTGGTCTAGAAGAGCTAGTTCCAGGACAGGAACCAAAAACTACAGAGAAACCCTGTCTCGAAAAAAAGAAAGAAAGAAAAAAAAAGCTAACCTATCAAAGCACCAAGGCCCAAAAGAGGCTGTAAGTTGTTTCCACTTACAAACACAATGTGTTGGGCTAGCTTGTAGGAAATTGGCTTTCCTCTCCCTCCCTTCCTTCCTTCTTACCGTCCTTCCTTCCTTCTCTTTATGGTTTGGTTTTTTGCTTGTATGTTTTGAGACTGGGTTTCTCTGTATGGCCCTGGCCATCCTAGAATTCACTCTTTAAACCAGGCTGGCCTTGAACTCACAGAAATCTGCCTGCCTCTGCTTCCTGAGTGCTGGGATTAAAGGTGTGTGCCACCACTGCCTGGCCTAATAGTGGATATTAAGTACACAGATTTTTTAACTAGCTCCTAAGGTGAAGACCCTAAAGAGAGTGTGCTTATATATATACCACTTTGTCAGATAACAGAAAAGTAGAGACCACACCCTGTACTTTACAAACTGAGTAGTTTACTCGTAACCACCTAAGCATCCAAATAGAGACCAGCTAAACTAGATGTAGCCTTTCCACTGTCAGAAAACACAGTCCCAAACAGGCAAGCATCTCCAGAAAGGAAGGAGGGCAGACAGCTTAGGAACTCCATAAAAATAGACATATACCCAATTACTTAAGCCCATTAGGAACAAAAGACAAAATGTCCATGAATTCTAAGCTCTGTGACTTTGAGAACCAATGACAATGCCTCCTGGCTTCTGAAAACTCCAATAGCCCCCCAGATGCAACTGGTTTGGCTTTGTTTTTAAGAACAAAGCAAATTTTAAAAAATCAACACAGACACCTGTTGATGAGACCACTTTTGCCTTCTACAAGGACTTCAACTTCTTTTAAGTCCTGCAGGTCTCTGGGTCCCGTAAGGTCCTCTAGGTAGCCAAGGATGACCTTGAATTTCTAATCCTTCTGCCCCTACTCCGGTGTGTGACACCACGCCCAAATTAATGTGGCGCTGTGGCTCGAACCCAGAGCTTAATGTGTGTTGCTAAGTCCTCTTCCGACGGGGCAACATCCTCAGTCCAAAACTCGACCCAACCCCAGCATAAATGAAAACTGTCCGCAACTGTCAACTAGCCAGTAGAGACGAGCTTTTAAATTATCACGTGCTGAAGGTAGTTAAAATACACTTTTCCACAATTTTCAATTTGCAACTGGTCACGAAGTCTTAAAGTAGGACAGGCTGGTGAAATTCTAGATGGCTTTCCTCTCCCCAGCGCTGCTCTACCAGTGCCAATGCTACTGTGTCGAGAATCCAGAGAGAGAGAGAGCAGGAATATCACAGCTGCAGGGTCTGATTACTAGGAAGAGAACACCGTCCTCTCAGCAGCCTTGCCAGCAGACTGTCTTTGCAAAGAGGAGCCAGGGCAGTGTGCAATAGTGAACAGAGGGGATGAGGTGTGGAAAGGTGTGCAGCAGTGAACACAGATGTGAGGTGGTGTGCAGAGCGTGTCAAAGGCAATTCCTCACCTCCAGTTTCTGGGTTTGTAGACAGGACCAGCAACTGGTCACCACCAAGAGCATGAGTGAGAACTGAGAAGTATCGAGCACACAACTCCAGTCTTCAAACTCAGCAAAACACATTGGTTCTTTACTCATCTGCTCTCTCTTTTTAGATGTGTAACGGTTGTATTTCACAAGAATTTCTTTGAGACCCACTATCTTAATTTTCTTTAATTTCTTCATAAGCCCCCCTCCCCGCTGCCCAACAAAGCTTTTACCAATAACAACTTGCAATGCAGAAATCAGCAAGCGTCATACAGTCGCAGTGTAGCCTAGAACATTCCTTCCTGAGAAATGCTCAGCTCTCCAGGTGCAGACCACACAGAGTGTCGTTCCCAGCCCGTTACAAATATAAACAAAAGGATCCTGTAATTATGACCACAAACTTCACTGATTTCAACTAAAGAGTTTACTTTGGCCAAAAAACAAGCTAAAAATTAAATAATGAGCAAAGTCAGAGGCCATGTCTTATGGTAGTGGAGCAGGGTAAGGAAATCAAACAAAAACAGGACCATCTGACTGGAGTGTGTTTGGCTCTCTTCCACCATCATATCACAGGTAAGCCAGGCACAGCAGGGGAAAGGGCTTATAAACACCGCCCACTCCCGGCATTAAGATCTGGCAAATAAGGGCATCTCCATAGGGATGGAACCAAATCTGGCTCAGATCAAACCAGCTGAACAATGGCAACAAGACCAACGTTCAAAACCTGAAGGGCCTAAGGCAGCCAGAGTAACTGTTTCTTTGGCTACGGGAACCAAGCTGCTGCTCAACTTTTGTTCCAGTACAGACTCTAAAACTGTAGCATTTAATACAGTCGTCTATCAGTTCTGAGACCCCCCACCCCTAGGCAAACAAAACTGCAGACACTCGAGCCTCTTACAGAAATTAACACACTATTTACATGTAATCTTGCATACATCCTCCTGTACACGCTAATCATCTCTAGATTTTTGTGTCTAATGTACATTCTATGTGAATAGTTTTTATACTGGCCTGCTTAGGAAACAACAAGAAAAAGAAAGTCTATACATGTTTAGTGTATGACTGCATAGTAGATTACATTAAGTCATAGGAAGTTTCTACACTTTAACATAGTCAAGTCACCTCAGCAAAAGTGTACCCACCGAGTATCACCCAAACTCACAAAGAACACAAAGGTATAGAGTAATCCACAATCGCTTCATTTACCACCGTGCAGAGGGCAAAGTAATCTTCAGTTGTTCACCAAGAATCAGACTTGGTGATCCTTTCTTAACATCCATCATAATTTTCTATTTTATAGGCAAATCTTTCTTAAATTATGTAATAATTCTTACCTGAAGAAAAAGTACTTTCCTAGCTTTCGTCCTTGTCTCAATAATTCTGTAAGATGCTGACCTGACTCCTAGTAATCACGCAGAAACAGGATTCATCCTGTTTTAAGGCTGCTGTCACTTGTGTTCGATCATTGTCTTAATCAGGGTTTCTACAGCTGTAACAAAACACCAGGACCAAGAGCAACTTGGAGAGGAAAAGTTTGTTTTGCTTACACTTCGCATTGCAGTCCATCTTAAAAGGAAGCAGGGCAGGGACTCAAGCAGGGCAGGAACGTAGGACAGGAGCTGATGCAGAGGCCATGGAGGATTGCTGCTCACTGCCTTGCTCCTCATGGCTTGTGGAGCACCTGCTTTCTTCTAGCACCCAGGACCTGCCCTGGTGTGAGCCCACCTACAGCAGAGTAAGTCCTCCCACATCAATCACTGATTAAGAAAATGCTCCACAGGTCAATCTTACAGACTTTTCTTTCAGTTATGTCTAGGTTCCCTGTGTCTAGTAAACAAAACCCAACCACACAGCCATCCTCAGTACTGCATCCTTCCATAGTAGCTTAAGACCCTAGCCCCTCAAGTTCTTGGACTCGGGCATTTCTCAAATCATTGCAAAAATACTTCTTTTAAAGACATAAAAAACTATAATGTATAACGCAGATAATTTTTATTTCAAAATCAAGACTAAATATAAACCTCAAAGTTAATCATGAAAGGCTAATCCATTGCGCTGAAGAAACGATTGAACAGCAGGTCAGAGAGAGACTGTTCGGGCCAGGCTCACAGAAATGCACCATCTTAAACCACTAAAACGGCCATTCCTCAGCCCGGTAGCATCCTCTTCACAGCCAAAGGAACGTTTTGGAAACCAGACTCAAGAATGACCGTCTTAATATGCAATGCATATTTTCTTTTCCAGGCCAAAACTGTGAGACAATGTTCTGGACACTGGAATGTTCAAATCAACCAGTGCCGTTAAGAAAGTCATGAAAAGACTGAAAATGATGTCCCTGAGCAAGCGAACAGTTTTTGTGGATTATAGTCACTTCATCTGCCCACATCACTGCAATCATGAATGGATGTCTGGGAGAACGAAGAGTTTGTGATAAACCTTCAGAGGGAAGCTGGGAATGTCGCTGAGCTGGTCGTGTGTGTGTGTGTGTGTGTGTGTGTGTGTGTGTGTGTGCGCGCGTGCGTGCGCTGCATGCCTGCAATCCTACCACTAGGGAAGTGAAGGCAGAAGGATTAAGGGCTTTATTTATTTATTTGTTTGTTTGTTTATTTATTTATTTTTGGCTACATAGAGAGATTGAGGCCAGATTGGACTATGAGATCCTGTCTCAAAAACTTGAAAGAGGAGAAATGCTAAATTTTTCCTGTTGCTTTATTTGGAAGAATGACTTTTCTAGAATTGGTTTAAGCACACTCTCCCCTAAAGTCTCCCACCTCCTGTTAGAGTGATGACCATTCCCGAAATCAGCTTGATCCCTCTTAATACGGCACCGAAAGTAGAGAAGAAGAAAAATAGAAAGAGAAGAGCATGCATGAGTGGAAGTGAGTTTGCTCTTGCCGGCCACCAGGACAAGCTGAGTGCATAGCTATCAAGCACGGTAGTGGGGAGAGCGCTTGCCATAGGCTATGTCCTCAACCACTACATAGACTGTAGCATCTGGACAAGACGGTCAACCAGACACACTTCATATATAAATCCAGCTGGGCATTCCTGGAAGCTATGTGCCTACTGAGCCAATTCCATAAATGGGAGCTTTCCCAAAACACATTTGGAGCCCCTTCCCTAAATCTCTTTCCACAGTGAATTTCCAGTAAGTCGATCACCAGAGAATGTGTAGTGTGCACCCCCAAATCTGTACGGCCCCAAACATTTTGAAATTATACTTCTAAGCCAAGCTATGTTAAACTTTGTTCGGGAGAGAACTCAAGGCTGTTTTTATCCCTACTTTCCGGCAACCCTCAGCACAGACAGCGGGTGCAGAGTCCCAGTCATTCTTTTTTTTTTTGGGGGGGGGACCTCAGCTGAGTTTATCACTTAGCAAACTGCTTGGTAATCCCCTCTCATCCCCATGCTGCAAATGTCCTATCAGCAGAGCTGGGTAGCAATGCCTTGGCAGAATCTGGCCAACCCAGACCTCCTGCTGGGTGACTCACACTTCTGAGGTTGTCCTAAGACAGGAAGACAGAGGATTCCTGCCCCACTCTGGGGGAGGGGGGACTCCAGAGGGAGTCAGGTGGGGGAAAGCAGGAGCCAGACAGGACTGACTCCCATAAGAGGAGCACTGCCCCAAACCACAGCACGGGTTTTATTTTTTAAGTAAATTCAACTTGCTTGTTTTAGGCTAAATACTCATAAATTTGCTCTAGTGATGATGGGTTGAGGAGAGGTTATTTAATAAATAACTTCTTATTGTTAGCAAAGAAGAAATAACTGTTTAAAAACAACTAAGGTATGAATTCTAATTTGGGTCGCTCCTTAGCGCTCCAGTAGAAGGCATGCAATGAGGTGTGATATATCAAGAGTGAGGCAGCCATAAGAGCTTATTAAAAATTAGAGAAACACGAGATTTGATCTTAAAATAGCTCATTGGCTACCTTACACTGCTGCAGCGGGACTTGCTACACACAGGTCTATAGTGTCAGTCACGAAAGCCTACAGGATATCTGTATTTTTTTAAAAAAAAAAAAACTTCAAATATATGAAAAATTGGGTGCATAATCAAAACACTGCTGGGGGCTCAGGAGCCTAGTGACACAAGACACGTTGGAACCCAAGCACCCTTCGCCTTGTCTTAGTAGCTTAAGTTTAGCCAGGGAACTCCACAATGGCACACAGCCATCATCAAAAGTGGTATGAGCAACACAAACTCACAAACAATTAACAGCAGCACAGCATGTTGTTTATGGCGGCAGGTCTCTGAAGTGAGCATCCCTGACGTGAAAAGTGCGCTCCAGGTTCAGTCTCAGACAGTTGCTTTGGGCCTACGCCTCTGGATTTAATGGGAGGGAGAAACTGACGAGGCTTCTATCTGCTCAACGGAACATACTACGGTTTGGTTCTCTTTGGTTACCTCTGTGCACAGAAGGAGCTCACACCACTCGGATGTGTCTGGCACCACTCACACCCCTACAGTCCTGGGCTTTTTTCTTGTGGTGTCAGGGCATCACTAACACTTCTGGATGGGTCTTCCAGTTGGGAAGGACTCTGGGTTTTCTGGCCCGGCATTTCATTTCCCAAAGTGGGTTCTGCTACTTTTCTGCCCTAGCCCACCCTCAAATCCTCTGAAGCTGTTTGGAATATGCTATTGTAAATTTTGCAGAAACAGAGCTGCAGGACCTGCCATGGCTTCGGTGCTGCCACACATCTCATAGCTCCTACAGCATGGCTGGGCGTTATTTTTCAAACTCATACAAACACAGATCACTTTTTAAATAAAATGTGTAATTGGGCTAGCAATCTTAGACATTCCCTCTAAATCCCCATTACTGCACCTACAGAGAGAAGCACATTTATCTTCCTCTTTCCTCTGAATGCCCTTCTTAGCACACCTTAAATGCGCCAATCCTCTTTTCATTTTTCATCTCTGCTAACAAAATACACTTGATGGGCTGTTCATTCATCAATTCCTAATTCCTAAGTCATCTGGACACTTTCTATTCTAGTTCAGGAGTCCACAGTCCTGCTTTTGCTTTGAACGTTTTTCTTTTAAATTTTGTACTAACCAGGAGTCCTTGGAATCATAGGCATATTATATACAAAATGGGCTTGTGGGCACATTGCTTTTAAAAACTGTTTTAAGGCATAGCCAGTACAACTTTCTTGAATGGGTCCATTATTCTTCAAAATCATTGGCAAGTAATAGCAAAAATAGTGTTATAAATACTTCCATGCTGAGGGGTAACAGAACAGAAAGGAGAGATACAGAGAATAAGGCACTGGCCTTTAGAGCTGAGACAGTAAGCAATCAGATTGCAAACTTGGAAGGCATTCTTCATCGCCTGAAGGAACATCACAGGAAAGTCAACAAAAAGGAGGGAAGCAGCCTGACACACGAAAGGACCCAGGACTGCCACCACAGAGATTCTTACATGAATCTTCAAGTGCTTGCCCCATTAATGCAAAACCAATTTCTAGCAAAATTATGATGCTCATCACTAACAATCTAAAACAGCAGGAGGCAGACACCATGACCCATCCCTAGCACAGTCAACAAAAGCCAAGCACAGCAGGCTATGGCTATAATCTGGCACTCTGGAGGCAAGAGTTCAAGACTCTGAAGTGGGCATGGCCACATAGAAAGATCTGTCTGCAAGGGCTGGGGGTGGAGACGGGGTGGAGGAGGATAAGCCAGGAGGTAGCATGATGTTTTGCCACTACTAGAAGACCTCTCACAGCCATGTGCAAACGGGCCACTGTGGTGCTGGGATGCGGCTCTGACCGAAGGACATGCTTTGTGGGGACGTACAGACAGGAAGGCATTGGCGGCACAGTTAGTGCTTCTTGACCAGGGCAAGGGCTCCATCACTAGGATTTTCTAATAAACTACCTTTCCTCTAGGAAAACAGGCTTCTGTGAGAAAGGGAGCACAGCAAACCAAATGGTGAGAGTCGGAGAACTACAAAAACCATACTTAAACCGCTTCAGAAAGGGTAAGAGAGTCTTTGGCACCCACTGGTTTTCACTGGGTTCTTAGAAAACAAAACCTTAGCTTGTGTTCATGAGAAACAATGGACGTCCTTGGGGGGAAAAGAAGCAATGCGATATGATAAGCACCAACTCTTTAAATATGGTTATTTAAATTTAGCTCAAGTTCAAGAGTGGGGAGGTGACCCTCCTTTAGAAATACTTCCAGTGTTCCTGTAAACCAACTCGCATTGCACAACGCTACCTAAAACATTACTTTGCTCATACTTCACATGAACTGAACAGAAATGGGCCGACAATTTTGGACTCATCAGCTTGTGGCTTGACAAAGATCTGCAAATCCCAGCTGCTTGGGGGAGAGTGAAGGAGAATGGCAGAGGTGTGGCCCAGGAAAAAGATGTCAACCCCTGAGCACAACCTTAAACCATCAAAGGAATAGGCTGCTCTTGCTAGTGCTGTCTGGAGAATCACCATGAAAACACCTAAGGTTACAAGTGTCTGTAACAAACACACATTCCTGACACAGAGTCCCACACATGTGCTTTGAAGGTTTTATAAGGACATAAAGAAACAGAATCGGAAAGAACCGGCCCTACAAAACTTGGCTCTGGTATAGCCAATCCTTATCACACAGCATAGGGCTGGCAGCAGTCATGTTTGGAAAGAGCTAGTGCCCTGCCAGATTCAACAAAGGCTGACGTGGGGACAAACAGGCATGCTAGTGCCTAGCAGTCCTGCCCTAGCCCTTCCCCAATTTAGTCAACTGAGACACGCCAGACCCACAGGATCCTCCATCTATAGCTTTCGAGTTCAGAAAGCAGTAAGATGGAGACAATATAGCCTACACCCAAAGGACTAAAATCAGGAAGAGGCCAACGCAAGTGCCTGTGGCCTCCCCTATTGTAACGAAAGGAGGGACCATAGCATCTTGACAGCTTGTTTCCATACTTAGCTTCACATTCCACAGCTCTCCTGAGGCAGAGGCAAAGATCTCTCTTTTCCTCTCTCGGCAGTCTTTTAAAGCGCACCTGTTTTCATCTTTCTGTAAACAAATATTCTACTTAAACTGGAAAGCACGAGCTGCTCTCTGGTCACACTTAGAACTACCTTTTCAACAAGTGTGGGGACAGAAAGAAACAAGAAAGAGGAGGGCTGCCATCTCTCCTTGGAGCTCTCCCTGCAGAAGAAATGTGACAGCGAGGGAAAGCTGTTTACTTTTCCAACTCATGGCAATATTTAACTTTCCTTAAGGCCGGCTACCCTCCTAACAAGCTCCTCTCACACGCCTCTATTTAACACCAGTAGGATCTAAATTATCCACACGGCCGATTTCACAATCAACATCTTTTGATAAACTAGGAAATAAAAGAACATCTTGTGACTGTAATGTATAATCCTCTCTTCTGAGAAAAAGCCCTGCTCTGAGCCCAGCTAGCACGTCCCATTAGGAGCAAGCTAGTTCTTTGCTGACTGGACACAGCAGACCCGAACTTTAAATTGAACACTCCGTGGTAATAGTCCCAATACCTAGATGTTCAAAGTGGCCGCTAAATTATACACTCCTAAGCACACATCCATTTCTCTGTGGACACACTGGAGAAACACTCTTCAGTTCTAATGGTATGAAGAAGGAGACTAAACACTGGCGAGTCTCCTACACGAGCATTCTCCTGCTCTCTCCGTCACTGTCACTGCCATGCCAGGCCGACTCAACGCCTTAACAACTGGCTTCTCCAAGACTGAGACCCCAGCTGTGGCACACAGGTGCCAGCAGCGAAACTCATGACACTTTCTTTCAATACGCACGGTTGCTTAGACAGGTGTGTGACCACAGCACAGCGATCTGAAGAACACACACCCTCTCTCCACTACTTGTCCCTCCCCAGTACATCCCCAACGCTATCCTTAAAGGGGGGGGATGTCAGTTTACAAAAGGCTACACTCTTGCTTATTACTAAGGACTGCAAATGTATGCAGCAAAGAGCTTCTACTATTTAAACCATGGAGTGAAGACGAAAGGAGGGATGGAAAGTGTCTCACAACAACAATAAAGAATAACTCTGGGCACGAGCGAGCTGCCCCTGCAGGACAGTGCTGAGTGTCTCGCTGCACAATAGTTCACACGGACTACTTCTGAAGTTACGCAAAGAAATCCAGCCATTTCTAAAGGTTTTTTTTTTTTTCATTTTAAATAGGCGTTATTAGGTCTAACTCACGGGAACAGAAAGTGAAGGCACTGTGGACCTGTAGTTAGACCACGGCAGCAAGT
Organism: Alexandromys fortis; assembly: GCF_014885135.2. NCBI lineage: Eukaryota > Metazoa > Chordata > Mammalia > Rodentia > Cricetidae > Alexandromys > Alexandromys fortis. The sequence goes on along the minus strand of NW_026068065.1, from coordinate 1,930,794 downwards.
GCACACGTGACAATAACACCAGACTCTCGTTTCTCCCCACAGATGCCTTTTCTGCAATCAACCCCCTCCCACCCCAACCCCTGCAGTCACTGAGATCTGCTCTCACCATAGTTGGTGTTGCCTTTCTAGACTCTCGCAGAAACAGAGCCAGGAGCATGTGTTCCACTGAACCAGGCGTGTCTCTCAGCACACTTCTGAGATCTGTCCACTCCGCACCGGTGACCTGTTCCCTTATTGCTCTGCTGAGACTGCTCTCTTTATATTAACATACCATAATTACCCCAAACTGTTTTTTTTTTTAAATAAAATGAAGACAGTGCTTTAGAAGGTGTGCATACAAGTTTCTAAGTGTACCATTATGTTTTTCTTTCAAGGTCCCTGAAGCCAAAAGGAACTCTGCATAAATGCCAAATCCGACCTGGGCTTCGGGAACACAGCTTGATTCTGCTTTGCCTCCCTAAAGAATAATCTGCTCAGTCATAGGAAAAATCTCGATAACCTGATAGTTTACTGCCAACTCAAGATGCTATTTCAAGCTGCAGAAGAACTAGGAGGAAACTGTAGCCAAGTAATTTCATGGGCTGCTCCTGAATGCCTGACCGAAAAGTGAACTTGGGGATTTCAGCTGAGCGTGGGTTCTGGTCCTCCCACTCCTCCTGACCCCTCAGGATTTGGATTTCACTGTATTACCAACAGAAGGACGGGATGGACTTTCTTTTGAGTCAGGACTGCCCTGAGAAGTCCTGTTTAATAAAGAAAATAAACAACTGTGTAAAGTCTGTTTAATCCAGCTGCTGTATCATGCAGGGCCCTGAGATTTCCAAGGAGACAAGATACTCCATATACCTCACAATACTTAGTGTTAGGATGGCTGCCTGGACAAGCAGGCACCACGACCCTCGAGGGAGATGGGCCACCTTTAACTTAATGTGACTCTTCCTTTTTCTCTTCCAAACCCTTTCTTATAATTTATATCTTATTTGTAAGTATTACAACATCAACAAGATAATAAATTTTATTTGAAAGAGCCCTACTGACTCTAAACATGAGTCCCAACTACACTGAGGTTTTTAAATAGGACAATCTAATACCCCCGGGCTCCAGAGGAAGTCTGCATGCCCTATGCCCATGCCCTAGCCTTACCCAAACAGGCCTTCCTTTCTAACAGTTATGTGGGGGACCAGCCTACCATTCTGTCAATGAAAACGGAGTTAGAATGAGCTCCACGGTTCCCAGCAGGCTAACCACTGTAACATGATAGTCATAAGTGAGCCGCAGTTCCAATATCAAACTGAGAAAGGCTGTAGGGTATTTAAAGCATGCTTGAATCTGTAAGCAACCTAAAATTCTGACAAAATATGTCTTGATTCTTCACTCATAACTCCTGGTCGCTGTATTCACTACATACATGTACTCCCCCCCCCCCCAAATAATTACTATTCCTCAAAAAGAAATTAAATCCTGACCACAAATCTCAGCCTTTGTAGTGACTTTATGCATCTATGTACTCATTCTGTGTGAATGCAAATATTTGAGGCTTATGACACTACAGAACATGATAGCCTTTGATTAAGAAGAAAACTCAAAATGCCAATAACACAAGAGAGAATGAAAGTTTCAAAAACAAACAAAAAAATCCTGCTTGCTTTTGCAACAGCATCCTGGCAACAACCACTGCTTTTGTTTAAATTATTATGAAATGGCAAAGAATCCCTCTGAAATCCCACCAGTACCAACCAGCCTCTGGGAGAGACTGTAGGAGCAGGCAGCACTGGACAACCCAAGGGCCCTTTAAGTTTCTCAGCAGCATGTGAGGAAAGCCCTGCTCTCCAGAAGTGACTCACAGAAGCCCACACTGAGGAGCAGCGAGCCCTGCCTGGTTCCAGCCTGGACTGGGGGCTGGGAGAAGCTTGCAAGCCTGCACTGGACTCCTGGAACAGAGCGCACTGCAGGAGCGAGGCGTGCACTCTAAGAGCAAAGGCTGCCTAAGGGATGTGGCGCTTTCCAAGACAGGCAGGAACCAAGGCCTAAGAGGTGCTGGCAGGAGCGCTTGTGCACGCACATGGTCCTTCTTAGAACTGAATGTCCCCGGTACTCGGAAAGGAAGTAAACAAAGATCCAGGTCATGCCTGTGTCTATGTAGCCCAGGGCAGCCAAGGCCTGGCCTGGACAAGACTTCCAGCACCCAGGCAAGGAGAGCCTGCTTACATCACTAAGCTCTCAAATGTGGGCTGCCTGTGACCAAGAAAAATTACAAAAAGTATAGCCTGTATTTCTCCCTGCCATTTAGTTGGCTTTTTAAAAAAAAAAAAATTAAAACAACCATTTTCTGAAATAAAGCTGCATTAGAGAAGAGTTTCATGTGGAATGGGGCCACAGTGGATTCAAGTCATCTACTTCTCCTCAGATCAGAGCTGTGGTGAACCCTCCAGTCTCCCCAAACTCAAAGCAGGCGCAGGAAAGGCCCTGGGGAACATGCACGTGCCAAAGCCCACAGTGATCTGTTTACCTAATAAACCTTAAGGGACTGAAGTATCTTCCTCACGGTCCACCCAGATGCTAGTACCCTACACTCTCTCCCACACCCACACCAGAACAAACTACAGCGAGCAGCGGAGTACCTTCCCTCCCCAGCCCCCAGAACAGCAGAAAGCCCGCTAAGCCCTGCCATCCCGCTGAGGCCCTGGGCTGAGGGCAGGACCCAGACAAGCTGCCCTGTCTCTCCACCCTACTGTTGGCAGCCAGCAGGGTGCTGCAGCCCAGTGCCACAGAGGCAGTTTGTCCTGACAGTCAAAGCTTCCTCTTAGCCCCTGAGGGGGGCAAAGCAAAGGGAATCTAAAACAGAAGCAGAACTGACCAGAAGAAAGGAGAAGACAAGGTCTGTGTCTAGGCACACACTTCATTTCATGTGTGTGTGTGTGCGTGCATGCAACAAATTCATGCTTCTAAAGTTATCTATAATTGAATTTCTGAAAGAGTAAGATAAACCATTCATTAAAAGTTATAAAACGTAATGGCTCATTAAAGACAGCTAATTGTTCAACAACCTCAACTTATCATTTTGTAGATCTTAGTTTTTCACATAGTTTATGAGGAAAAAACACCACCGACATCCATTCAATGCAAATGAATAAACACACTAGCCAGAGGAACAAGCCCAGGTAGTTTACAAAGTGAAGTTTTTTTCCCTTTGAGACAAAAATCTCACACTGTAGCCTAGACTGACTAGACACTGACTTATGTAGCTTAGGCTGGCCTTGAACTCACAGACCTTCTGCCTCAGCCTCCTGAGTGTTGGGGTAGATACTGGCCACCAGATAGAACATATAATGAATATTAATAGTTACAAATAATTTGTTTTAAAAGGCATTTGCCTTATTGAATTTATCCCTTTAAAAATAACACATCATATTCTTAAATGGGGCCACAGCAATGCAATGGGTGAGAAGACTGTGGCAGAATTTAGAGCCTTTCTCTCTGTTAAAGCAGCTTTGAAATCTTAGATTATGAGACACATCCTCTGCCTCACTGTACACAGCAGCCCTTAGCAAGGGCAGCGACACTGAGAAGGCTGGAGGGGAGAAAAGGAGAGTAGGAGCCTCCTGTGAATTTGGAAACACTGGTCTGAGTCACACTTCAGGAACCCTTAAGTTCACCATGAAAATATCGTGAGTGCCCCACGGACAATACAACACAGGTGGGCAAAAGGGAAGTTCCAGGTTCCAGAACCAAATGTACGATCAGCAAGTCAACTAAGCACAGACAGCCTCAGAGAGAAATGAAACATTTCACCAAGGGTTTCTGATGACAAGGCAAAAGCTGGCGAGCGCACGACTTTAAACAATGCCTTGTCTGTCTGCAGAAACATTCTGATCTAAAACAGAGAGCAGAAAAATCACGGCTCAGGCCAAGCATAGCCTTCACTTTAAGAGCAAAAGGACAACTCTGTGTGTGTGTGTGCATGTGTGTGTGTGCGTGGTGTGTGTCTCTGTTCCCCCAGACTCTTCTAGCTCCTCAGTTTTCCCACCTGTTAACAGTCTTCTCCCTGAGCCACAGCTGTCAGGATCCATACACACCCAATCGAATTCCTGGGATGCCAGGAAAGAAACGGCAAGGAAAATATGTAAACCACAGAGGAGTGAATATGCAAATGAACTGGATCACTACCTTAGAAAACCAAATTTTTAAAACGAGAATTAGATCTATTACCTCTTCCTCATGATATCTTAAAACAAACTGCAAGAGAAGGCCGCGCGGCCGCTGGGGAACTCTCACTCAAAGCAGACGCTGCTTTGATCCTGTCAGACAAGCCTGCTAGCCTAACACTCTATAGTCCTTAACTAGCCGATGGCTTTGTCACTTAGCAGCAAATATTTTTCCAAGTTGCCACACGGCACAAGAAGGAGCTCCAGCAAATTAAGTATAAAATCAACACAACCTTGGAAAACCATCTTTGCTTTTTTCATGGGTTAAGTCACCCAGGAACGGCAGATCTCTGCTGGGGTTTGAGGCAAGCGGCTAGGAAAATGGGGAGGGGAAGGGATGGAAGCCAGACATCTGTCCCTCATCTTCCTGCTACGCACCCCCCAAGGACACCGGAGGGCAGCAGCTGCTCAGAGGGTACTGAAGCCTGGGCTAACACAGCCCTGCTCCACAGCAGCCTCTGGAGTTTAGATGTGTACTTAAAGTGGTTTGGATTTTCATCTGTCTAAAACCAGAGAGGCTGCAGGCTAACAGAATAACAATGATAGCTTTTCTTAATGTGGCCTGAGTAGCCACTAAGCACTCTAATAGGAGGTGAAAGACATCTCTGGATGGAGAAATGCATGGGGCACACCTTGAGAGGCTCCCGGCTGTCTCGGGAAAAGCAGTCCGCCTCATTCTGCTCAAGTGCCAAAGAGGGGGCATAGCGTCTCTTACAGAGCAAAGGGGCCAAGCCCCTACTGCCCCTACTGCCACCTGGTTCTAAACAGCATTGTGTGCGTATGTCTGTGTGCGTGTGTGTGCGCACTCGCACGTGCATGTGTTCATGCGCACAGGTCAAGTGGCCCCAAAACCCCTGCACTGGGTTATTTTGAAACCTTTGAGGCTTGGGTTGTAAGGTTTTCCAGCAGAATGTAAATCCAGAGAGAAAAACTTCTGTTCTCCAAAAGCTTGGGACAGTAACCTAGCCAAGATTCTTCAGGGTTTGAACATTCTGGCAATGACAACTGCCAAACAAGAACCATAACACAGATCAGGGACCCAACTTCTCATTTCAAAAGGGCCTGGCTTAGGAACTCTGTCAGAGACTATGTTTCAACTTCATCCCTGTGAACCAGAGCAAGGCCTGTGCCCTCTGCCTCCCATTAGAGAGCTTCTCCAGTCATCCAGGGTTCCTTGGAAAAGTTATCGCTATTCTTCTACTAGTCTACAACCTCTGAGCTTTAGCAGATGAAAATCTAAACCACTGTACATATATACTGGACTTGGGATCATTCAAAACTGGCTCGGCATCCTGATAAATGCGAGTTTAGATAGCAAGACTATAGGCGAACTTCCCAAAGTACTACAATGTCTGGTGTTGATACGCCTTCCACTCCTTGATCCACCTAATAAACTGTTAGGGATGAGCCGGTTATCTCTGTTTAAGGAAGCAGATTTGGTATTCTTTCACGGTTACACAATTTAATAGAAGAGCCAGAGTGAACGGAGGGCAACACCCACTCCCAGGGCCCCAGTCACCATGCAGGTCTGCGCTCTAGCGCCATTTCCCTGGGAGCTGCAACAGTTCTGCGGGAACTTTCCGGTTACTGTAATGCTCTCATCAACAAAAGGAAAACACTGCATTATGCTGGCAGGAGTCGTATTACCAGAGGGGAAAATAATGAATGAAGGCAGAGAAACATGTCACAATGGAAAACTCAACACGACTGCCCTTTCTAGCTAAGGTGAGAGCAGTCTCCCAAGAAACGCCGCGGAGACCTGCCATTCACAAGACTGCGCCAGCCAGAACATAAAGCAGGCTGGATACGGTAGATGCGAGTCTGGATTTTAAAGAGGCAAAGCTGGACAGGGCGGCTCCAGCTACTCAGGAGGCTGAGGTGGGAGCATCCCTTGAATGCAGGAGGCTACGGGCTGCCTGGACAACAGTGAATGGAAAAACAAGCAGACTAAAAAGAAGCAATGCCTATTTCTGAGCCCGTACCCATCCCATACCTTACTGCACGTCAGGTAAATGGAGTGACTAGGTGAATGCTCAGAGCTGTGGTCCAGTTCCAAATCCTGTCCCCAGCGACCAACTCATGAGAGCCCGGCCAGGCTGCAGAAGCCAAGACCAATGCCGCCAGTTACCACCGAGGAACTAGGCCATTCGGACATGTGTGGGTCTAACAAACAGCTCACAGGAGTTAGTCTGACAATCTGAGATACGGTCATCATCCTCAAAGCACGCACAGATTTAACTCGCTGCAGCATTGGCCATCTTGTCTGCCACCACCTCTTAACAGTCAGTGCTGAGCCCGAAATTCCCGCCTAAGTGACGAGAACTGGCGATGCTGCTCCCAGGCAAACAGCAAAAGAAGTCCCTCAGTTCGAGAAACACCAAACTCCCCGGTGTCTAAGAAGAGCTCAGCCTCAGCAATCAGACTTATGTTGTTTCTGGGGGTCAAATTCTTCAAGATACCCAAGCTCCCCTAAATTTTACTACACTGGCTACCCAGGACCAAGACCAGAGGAACTGTAAATTTCCTCTGTGGCAAAGGCTATCAATCCGAGTCATTGTGCCCACACCTTAGGTACAGTACTCTTGCAGACACGACACTCAGAAATTCTCTCAGTCATAATCCTGAAGATCCAGTCACTTAGAAATTCAGGCCCCATCATCCTGGACTACAGACAAGAATTCCTCAGAGTCTAACAGGTCTAGAGCTAGCACGTGGGCTACCAGGACAAAGTCTTCCTTAGCCTCCACAAGGGGCACAGTAAACTGTCTTGTTCTTCCCTAGGGAACAGGATGGTGATGTCTGCAATGGGAATGGTGTCCTGACAGGCACAGTTACGTCACACATCTTCATGAGACAGGTGAACTATCTCCTCAAGACCATGTGAGGCACTATCTTAAATAGGGTTTACTAGGGCTGGTGCCCAGCTAATCAATGAATAGTTAAGAGCGGCCTCACTGTGTGGTTTCAAATAAGGTCTTCACATCTGAGCCTTAATTTCCTAAATTAAAGTGTGTGTGTGTGGGGGGGTAGTTGATGGCTCCCATACCACAGCTCAGGGTTTCATCGTTAATTTAGGATAATTTGCTTTTCAGATCAGCCCTCCCAGAAACCCTCTCAGGACAGGGCCAGGTAGGATGGATGGGATGCCAGGAACACAAGGTGTGAAGAAGCTTGCGCCCTGAGAGTCAGGAGAATGGCCCTGGCCGGCACATTTAACAGTGACCTCTCTGGCCAGTTGAACGAGAGGCTGGCCAAAAGCGACTTTCTGGGACAGGTTGGGCTTCCCGACTTCCTAGATGGCTGTAAGGTATCACAAGAAAGAAAAACACCAAGGTTGCCCTAAAAAAACATCTCAAAAACTATAAAGAACTCACGGCTAATGCCCTCTAGAGGGTCACTCACCTCTGAACCAGACGCAAAGGGAGAAGCTAAGCAGGATGGATGTATTATTTGACAAATGGCTGTTTGCTTTCTCTTTAGGGCATCTGCTTTACTTACAAGGAACACATCATTTTTTATTTTAAAAAGTTCAGCCGGGCAGTGGTGGTGCACGCCTTTAATCCCAGCACTCAGGAGGCAGAGGCAGGAAGATCTCTGTGAGTTTGAGGCCAGTCTGGTTTACAAGAGCTAGTTTCAGGACAGGCACCAAAGCTACAGAGAAATCTAGTCTTGAAAAACCCAAAAAAAAAAAGTTCAGGTACTTCTGAAACCGCTACGAGTCTGTGGCTAAGGAAAGAGATGGTTCTGAAGACCGATAGGAGGGGCCTCACACAAATCCTGACTGCGTCCTGGTGCAGGCTTCACCTTCTCCTGCACTCAAGCTTGTGGGGGCCTGACTCCCTCAGAAAAGCAAGATGCCAGGACCCCAACATCTGAGGGAGAGGTCACTGGCAGGCGCCTGCTCCCCTGCTCACCCGAGAGAAAAAGAGGTTGTTTCTCTTTTCTCCCGAGAGGGTTGGCAGGATGCTACAAAATGTACTTGCCCCTACATCACTGTTCAAACTCTTATTTATGTAACATTCCAAAAACAGTCTGCAATGTTTTAGGGCTTTTCTTTGGACCTATATATTATATTGAGGAAGATTTCTCCTTCAATCTCAGAAAAATAGAGATACTCATTTTTTTTCACCCAGAGGAGAAACCCCAGACCGCCATGTTCTTTTAACAAAGTGTTGGAAGTGAGCAGTAGTTCATTTTTCACTGGAGGAGGATAGCGGAGGAAAGATGGCGCACACAATTTCCCATTTCCTTCCTCGCATCTCGGCATCTACCCAGCACCAAGGACTTTGAGATTTAGTTTGTAGAAAGAACGCTCTTCCTACCTTGACAAAGAAGAAATGACTCACGACTCTGAACTCCTTGGAAGGCAATCCTGAAAACAGACCGCACTGCTCTTATCTATTCCCGAACCACAGGAGAACTCAGCTTCCGCTTCTTTCCAGCACGGCGGAAGCACAATAGTTCGCATTCCTCCATGCTAAATGCTCCCACAACTGAGGCTGAAGTTCTCTCTACCTGTGCTTTAATTACAACGTGGGGTCGTTAATGATAACACCTAACTGTAAGTACACGGGGAAATGCATTTGATAGTGAAATCTGAGAGATTATATAGTAGTTTAACTCTCCTAAACCCAACCACTGCCCCTAATACTTTGTTAAAGTCACACAGCTCTAACCCTCCAGCCTCGACCCAGGAATTTATTACACTGGCCCATCTTCCATGCTCCTGGACGTCTGTTCAGCAGGCACCTTGGCTCACTCTAGTCACCTTTGTAAACCATCACCACCATGTCCTGGACTACAGTGTGAAGGAGAGCCAGATCTAATGGCTCTCAATTCCCGCGGCCTTTAGTGCAGTGTGTCCTGTCATCACAGACGGCACACAGGCCTCAACTACAGGGAAGGTGGGGGAGGTGGGGAGGTGGGGAGGTGGGGGAAGGTGAGGGAAGGTGGAAAATGAGGGAAACCAAAGGAGAGAATGAGGGAAAAGTTACCAAAGGCAAGTTCTGCTGCAATCTGGAGTAAAGGTATCTCTGTGGCTCATTTCTGAACCTGCAGAGATGACCAGGCCACTCTTTAACATTTATGTTTGCACTGCAGCCTCAAGCAAAATGGGGATGTTGGAGAGCACCACGCCTAAGAGTCACCAACCACACATCACCAGGTGACATGTCTGAAAAGCCGTTTGGGCTCCATGCGGACACTTGTCTACACCAACACTCAAGACTCTTCTCAGGATGGGTTCTGAAACGGACAGGCAAGGTGAGACCATCTGTCTCCACCCCAGCAGACCCTGCAGACTCCTCCTTCCTCTCCTCTGTAAACCAAGAAGATTAAGGTAGAAAAGATCACCCACTGAGGTCTCGGGCAGTGAGCATAAGATCAATATTTAAGAAATCAAAAACTCTGAAGCTTGGATAAATTATTGACATTGGAGTTTTGTCAAAGCAGGAAGACAGTGTGCTGACACCCCACCTCCGTCTCTCACCTGCTTCCCTTGTCTTCCCCAGGCCTCTTCTGGAAGAGGAGCGGTTAAGCTCTTACCACTGGCGCACTATGAGGTGCTGGACAACGGGTCCTCTGAGCTACAGTCACACAGATGATGGAGGAACCAAAGGCTGCGACTGTGCGTTCACACCCATTCACACCAACCCAGGTTGAAGGTTTATAGTGGTTTTGTCCCCTTTTTATGGGGACCTGTGACTCTCTACAACTGGAGCATGTAGAGGTAGGGATTGGGAGACAGTCTCAAAACCAAGGCTTCCGAGAGGTGGGAGAAGATAATTTCCTTCACTGCCATCTTCAGGTAAGTCCACGGGAACCAAGGTCTCAGGGTCCCAGTGGGATGGAGCCAACCTTCCACACGACTGCTAGGCAGGTTTCTCTTATGAGCCTGGTATTTTTAAAGAAACCTAACTCCTCAGTAAATGAATCCTTGGTGCCAGGACCTTTCAGAACACATTGATTTTCTTGTTCTCAAGGCATACCAACAGAGGTCTGTGTTTTGGGAAACCAAATGGAAGCCATGTTTACGCATTTCTTCTGTAGCTGTGGAGGAAAGCACCATTGTTCCAAGCACTTCCAGTTCCCACCAGCTACGTCCAGCTGCCTTCTGATCTTCAGACGTTCCTAGGACTCTCCTGGAGTCAGGTGTAAACGCTGCCAGTAGTGTTCATCACACCTTCTGAAGACTCCTCAAACTCTAGCCTAGAGTAAAGCCTCTCCCACACCATGTCCCTCCTCTCAAGGACCCCGAGGAAGTCAGGAGAGTGAAAGTCCAGAGCACTGCCACCTGGAAGGTTAGCATTCAAGGTCAGCATCCTCAGGGCCATGAGACCTGGCACACTGCGGTCACAGAGGGATCCACAATCTAAGCTACAGGTAAAATTGTATATGAACACCACGCAACATTCTGAGGCAGCTGCTAAGAAAGAGATCCTGAAATGAACTTCCCGTCCTGCCTACCCCACTGCTGGCTCACTATTTATACCCCTAAAGCCATCAGCTATGTCTGATGCAGCCGACGAGGAGGCCCTGCTTAATGGACTACAAATCCAATGATACTGGCAGGCAGCAATCATTCCATCCACCCTGCCTTCACCTTGTGAAGTAGGCCAGGCACCATTTAGGATCCTGAGCCAAGGCAGATGTCACCTGCTCATCCCTGACTTCATCGCTAGAGCGGCCCTACTCTTCCCTCCTCTCCCTGGTTACACCAGCACATTTTAATCTTATCGCTCTCCCACACGGCTCGGCTCGTGGCTGTCTAGGCATGAGTCAGAGGCTACTCCCTGGCCTCATGCTGGTCTTCAAACCTGGGACGTTCCCCCAAAGGCAAGAAAACAAACAAACAAACAGGGAAGACCATTAACTAACCAGAATCCAATCTAAAACAAGCCTTTAGCACATTCTATATATCTCAGGATAGACAGTGGTTTTCTCTATACAACCTAGTAGGATCTTTGGTTCCCCTAACTGTCATCCTGGAAGGAGAGTGGTCCCTGCCTTTTGCAGAAAGCTAAGAGGAAAGAAAGATTGGTCTACAATGCTCAAGGGAAGCAGACTGGGCTGCAATCCACAGACTCTGTCACACGATGTATGCTCATTTTCCCCTATGCCGGGATTCATGCATCAAAGTGGCATGAGAATTATGATTCTGACTTCTTCAGTCATCACAAGCAACCCATGCACTTAGCAAGTGACTTTAGAAGACTGTTCCTAGGGCGGAGAAATGTTCAGCCATTAACAGAGTTGGCTGCTCCTCCAGAGGACCTAGGTTCGATTCCCAGGATCCACCTGGCAGCTCACAACCATCCATAGCTCCAGTTCTAGGCGATCTGACAACCCTCGCTCACCTGTCAGAAACACGCATGGTGCCCATACATACATTCTAGCAAAACTCACAAATAAATCTTAAAAAAAAAATTTTTTTTAAAGCCTAGCTCTGAAACCTCAGCTTACAACAGAACTACACAGTCTGTGTCTTGTTAAAACACAGACTGCTGTCCAGAATTTCTGATTTAGTGGGCCACATCACATGTTCCCACGTGATGTCAGCACTGTTTGTCTGAGAACTACACTAAGCCGGTCAACAGCTCAACATACCATAGTAGGCTTCTCAAAAGAAACAATTTAAGGTGGCTCCGTTTTCAAGTCTTACACTATGTCTTCAAACAGTAGCGTCTCTCCTTACAAATTTCTGAAGGCTTCCAATAAGTTAAGAAGGTCCAAAGTAGGGTCCAATAGAGACTAGAAAAACAAGCGGGAGGTGGGAACTTTAAATAACCCACTTACAATTGTACAAAAGAAAAGAGAAGAGATTGGCGTTAAACACAGCTTGTTAGGGAGCAATGCTTGTCTGAGAGCTTAGACTCACGCATCTCCTCCACGTAGAGCTCCAGGGGTGAACTCTACCTGGTAATCTTCCCATGGGGAGGTTGGTTGGGGAAAGGGGTCCAATGACTTCCACAGACAATGTCTCTCTCATTTCTCTAAGAGGATGGTTCTCAACCTTGGCTATAACATTATAGCCATCTGGGAAGCCTAGTAAATACAGATGCTGAGGCCCCGCAGCTGGAGATCCTGACATATGTCCTAAGTGGGACCCGGGCACTGCTTCCAAGGCTCTCCAGCTGATTCTAAACACAGTGAGAGTGTGCCCTCATTTGCCAAAGACTTGGTCACAGTCCAAGAGCCTATCAGAAACCTTCTGTAACAAGGCGTACTTCCCCCAGAAGAGCTAACAGTCACAACTAGAGGCAAAGAGCTGAACTCTGTGTAAATTATCTGCAAGTTCAACCTTGAAACCATGTGCCAGAACAATAAATTCCTCCCTCGGCAGAATAGTTTTGTTTTTTAAGGAGGGACACAGATTTAAAAGCTCTGCAAGCACCTAACCGTTGTTCAAATGATCATCCAGCAACACTCTGATGAATGGGTTTTCAAAGCTGTAAAACCACGTGATGCAAACACCAAAAATAAACGTATTTTCTTCTTGAGCAATAACCATGCACACAGTAACAAGCAGGGAAACATCTTTTGTCAGTTTTATGATCCTGTCTGAGGCAGAATGATGAGTCTAAAAATAACGTTAGTCCAAAAACAAGACACCAGGTCAACTGAAAGAGCAGGGACTTTAAGAGCAAGTCACATCCATAGGACAAATCCTGGAGGCCCACAGGGAAAACCCCAGGTGTAGTCACGCCTGTAATCCCACCTTTGGGAAGCTGAGGCAGGAGGACCACCAGCAAGTTTAAGGCCAGTCCAATAGAGTTAGATCTTGTCTCTTTAAAGCCAAGACCAATAACAAAATTCTAGGTGTATTTTTACGTCATAAAAATTTAAACAGGTTAGTCAATTAAAATTTGATTATAGAATATAGACATCTTCAAATGAGATCTTTAAATCTTCAAATGAAAATTGCAATGTTTATTTAAAAATATACTCGGTAATCTTTTTAAACCTATTTTAGAAGTTAATGGTTTCCACTAACACATAGAGCCCCCCTAATTTAACACATGGTGCCTCATTGACACAGGATGGGTACCCACAAGTCTCACATCAGCATCTGCTGATTATTAATAATAATATAAGACTGTCTTAGTAATCAGGCCAAGGACATTTCCAGTGGTCAATTCAGGCTTGTTTCTCTGAGCTACACAAAAGATACACCTGATCTATTTTTTTTCCAAAAATATCTAGAAAATTCTCAAACTCATAACTATATCCCATAATTGGAAGCAGGCTCTGATTTTATGAGATTATTGGAATAAATCCGTTCCCACCTGTCAAAGAACACCTACTAACCCTTGCCCAAGTCGAGGTTCAAATCAGCAACTGTGCATGATTAAAGCCTAAAATAAGCCAAAAATCAGAGTCTTTCCATCTGAAATAAGAATTGTTCTTGGAAAGGAGGAAACTAACTAGGACTGACTGAGAGAGTTCAGTTCAGTGGAGGACATGCACCCATTCAAAGAGAAGACTGTAAACGTATCTTTACTGGATGGGGTTGGAGATAGAAAGGCCTGATCTAGGACACTAATTTCAAGAAACAGTAGACCAGTTCACCCAGGAAGTGAGCAACCTGAGCTAAGAGCCCCAGTGCGCTAAAGAGGCGCACCAAGAGCATCTGCAGGAAGACCACTCACAACATCAGGACCAGTCGTCAGTTCCAGGCCTGCTTCTTGGGTTACATAAACAGTGCAGCTGGTCTGATCTTTTTGTGTTTCCTAAAGAAATTTGGACGAATGCATGAACTCATAGCTTCAATTCAGCTCAAAAATTACTTGCCTCAAACTGTGTTAGTTTGAGCTACTATTTATTAAATAAATGGGCTACTATTTATTTGTACAATATGTGTACTGGTAAACAGCAAACCAAAGCTGTTGATGGGGCTACACAGAAAAAGAACCGGTCAAGAGAGACGGCCCTTCTCAAGTGACCAAAGGCACAGATGACCGGGGAAACAAGAAAACTAAAGACAGAACTCAATGAAAATGTATGAAACCTGAGAGAAATTAAGTTCTTAACTTGGAAAAGAACACTGGCTTGGAGGCCCAGAGCCAGCTGAAGGTGTGAGTCCTGGAAGGACCGTGCAACACTGACTTTCTAACTGGGGAGTTTTTACCGTGTGGACGTATTTAAAGGAGTGGGATGAAAAGTTCAAACAGAGGTTGGGGAGTGGTGGCTTGATGCTAAATCTCAGCAGTCAGGAGGATTCAACTCTGGGCCAGATTGAACTACATAGTAAGACCCTGTCTGCCTGTCTGCTTGTCTGTCTGTCTGCCTCTCTCTCTGCCCGCCTCTCTCTCTGTCCACCTCTCTCTCTCTCTCTCTCTCTCTCTCTCTCTCTCTCTCTCTCTCTCTCTCTCCGCCCCCCTCTCTCTCTCTCTCCCTCTCTCTCTCTCTCTCTCTCTCTCTCTCTCTCTCTCTCTCTCTCTCTCTCTCTCTCACACACACACACACACACACACACACATACACACACACACACACATCCTGAAGGTTCCAGTGGAAACATTCAGGACAAAGGGTTTTGCTTTGGAAAACTGTTAGGACAAGGAAGAAAATGAACACAACTGAATATTAAATAATATCAAGGAGAACTAAAATAAAAAATCCAGAGAAGGTGGCAAGCGGGAGGCTTTAAACATCACTCAGTGTGAGCTTGCTCTGACCTACAGAGCCAAGGTAATTTTCTGAATAATTTATAATGAAAGGACACCAGTTGTAAGTTTAATAAAACTACTTCTGGAGAAAAGCAGTTGAGATCCGAGTGGCCTGAATGAATGCCTGTGTTATGCACACTGTTCTGGTCGGCTAGGAAAGCACTCCAGCACGGATGGACCCCAGCCCTCCACTAGATCACAACACCAGTTTCCAAGGAGACACTCAGCAAACTCAAGCCAATGTAATTTCATGGGACCTTTAAACGCCAGGTTTACACCCAGAGTTATACCCTCTTTTAAAAGGCTACTGTGGCCACTGCCACCTGCCATCTCATCTGCCCTCCGCCCTTCACCCCGCCCTGTCTGCATGCTGGCTGCTCAAGTTATCAGGCAGAGGCAACCTGCACACTGCCGCTATCAAAGGGGCTCAGTGCATCGTCTGGAAACTCTCCAGGCATCAGTGACCTATCTTCACTAGGAAGGCCACAGCCCAGCTTTCCCCAGCATACACAGAATAACATGTTACAGTTAGCATTCTGCTTGCCATTCTATTCTATTAGGACATGGCGAATCCATTTCTGTGGCCACTGAAACTAGCACTTTGGGACCTGCTCAGCCACAGTACCTTGAAGACAAAAGCAGCCAGCCCCTCAGTAAAGATAAACCTAACCTGGCTGGCAGCGCGTATTATGCAACAGCCCTGTCTGTCTTGGCAGCCTGCCGCTAAACCCACTAATAACTGCGCTGCAAAGAGTCAAGCACCTCAGAAAAATATTTTTAATACCTTTAATTATGAAATCTGATTCTGAAGCCAAACTTCTGCCAGGAACTTGTAAAAAAAAATTTTTTTTCTCTTGAAACGTACTTTTTCGTTGGGACTGTGCCATCATCTGTCTACCTGCTGCAGATGCAGAGATGTCCTGTCGTCTGGAAGCAGAAGTACCTCAGAGAAAACAGAATGGCCACACACTACATGTCACCCTACAGTTTCTACACAGTGCCTTCTGTATGTAACCATAGTAAACCATACGGCAGAACTGCTAAATCTACAGACTTAAAGCAGAAGTCTCAAGTTCCCTTATTTTCCCACTAAAGGCTCAGGCATGTACAGATTTCTTGAGTTTTCAATCCAAGAAAATATCCAGGGAAAGAGGCTAAATCACAGCCCATCTTCACTCCTCACTCGCTGTGGTGATTTGAAGGAGGATGGCCCCCATAGGCTCACATATATTTGAATGCTTGCTTCCCAGCAGGTGGAACTGTTTGAAAAGGATTAGGAGGTGTGGCCTTGCTAAGGGTGTGTCACTGAGGTGGGCTTTGAGGCTTCAAAAGCCATGCCATCCCCAGTCAGCTCTCTGTCTTATAGTTATGTCTTGCAATACAAGTTCTCCAGCACCATTCCTTCCTATCTGCTGCCATGCTTCCTGCCACGCTGGGCATGAACCGCTCTCTGAAACTGCAAGTCATTAAAGGCTTTATTCTGTAAGTTGCCTTGGCCACGGCCTCTTCACAGCAATGGAAAAGTCACCCTGACAGCAGCTCACAGAGGCATTAGCTGGTATCAGCCACAGCTCCAAAGAGCCCTGGTCAGGAGTACTCTGCAGAATTAATGTGAGCACCACTGGCAAGCAGCATAAAGTGCGCAGCAAACAGCATGCAGAAACTTCTAAGCGGTTGCTGCTTAACTTTTAAATTACTGTGTCCCACACGCACTCCAGGAGGCAGAAGAGCTTCTAAAAGAAAGGGCAAGGGCTGTGCTTTAATCCCAAGCTGTTTTCAGTGATCTTAAACCATTTTCTTCTCCGGGACTTCCTTCCCTTAAGATCAATGCTAAACATAAGCAAATAAACAGAAACAAAATCACACAGTTGATGGGTTGGGACACGGTAGGAGTGCTCAGCAGGTCACAATTACTTTGTTTCCAATAAGGTCACACTCCTGAGGTTCCAGGTAGCTGTGAATTGTGAAAATTCATGATTCAACTCATTACAATCACCAAATTTAAATAAAATTATCATCGCAAGGTGGGGGGGGGCAAAGAGTGATGACAGATTACAGCACCACAGTGTTGTTAAGAAGTTCAGAGTTAACAGTCTCCCCAGGACCACAACTAACAGAACTCAACTAGAGAGACTGTTCAGGCTCACAGGACTCTGGGAAGGCTTGGAAAATATCAAAGGACCACAAGGCAAACAACACTAAAACAGAGTAGTCTACTGATTTTAAGACGATCTATAAAAGATCCATATTAAGTATACATCTCAACACATGTGTATAAGTGTGTGTGTGTACACATGCATGTGGTGGCCAGAGTCAACCTAGTTTGTCGCTTTCTAGGTTCGCTCTACCTGCTTGCTTGCTGAGACATGATCTCTAAGTGGTCTGGGCTGACCCTTAGGGCCAGGCTGCTGAGCCACATCGCTCTAGGTCTACCTGTTTCTACCTCCCAGGGCTGGGATTACAAGTGCCCACCACACACCAGTGGGCACCAGGCGCGTGTGCTCATGAACGCACGTCAAGGCTGGTGGGACGCGCGCGGCAGCTGTCTTCTACGGTGGCTCTTACTGTCTCAAGACAGGCTCTGACACTGAACCAGACACTTGCTTTTCGAGGCTAAGCTGGCCAGGAAGCTCTTGGAGTTCTACTTCCTCCTCACAATTTTAGGGGCACAGGCAGTGATGTCCTGGCCTTTACTGGGATTTGAACTCAGATCCTCACGCTCTGAGTCAAGTGCTCTCACCCATGCTACCTCCCCAGGCCGCCAAGCCAGCTTTACGTGGACTCTGGGGCTTAAGCTCAAGTCTTCAAACTTGCATGGTAAACACTTCACCATTTAAGCCATCTCTCTAGTGCCTTGGTATCAGGCATAAATGATTATTCCTACAGATATCAGGACCAGATATGTTAAGGAGCAAAGGGCAATGAAAATACTTTCATTGAAAGCATACTAGTGGAGAGAGCAGACAGGCATGTGACCCTAGCCTTCAGTAACTGAGTTAGGAAGACGGCAAGTTCAAGGACAGCCTGGGACACAAAGCAAGACTCTAAGAAAACTCTCATTTAACTATTTTAGACAGGAAGTGATCATGGGTCTTAGAAAACTAAGGCTTTCTTTTAAAAAGTTACTAGGTCTTAGTCTCCACCTCAAAATACCCTTTTCAAATGATGACATTCGGTCACGAAAGCACTCTTTAGTAGAGTTCTTTAAACCAAGACAGAGAAAGATACTCCGAATCAGCTTGAAGACCTGGGCACTCCCTCTGCTGGCTCTGAATTTAGATTCTCGATGGCTTCAGGAACTAAATTACCATCTTAAGAGACATGTGAACTGCCAGAAGAAATATAATATGGATCCTCCCTACACAGGCACACACACAGGCCTTCAAAGAAACAAACAATAAACTTCAGAACAAATGCTAGACACTGACACGCATCCCCGTGGGTTCTGTCACCGGCTCATTTTAGAGGGAAACCGATGTCTGTGCTGCTGGCTGGGGTGCAGAGTTCCCGCCTTGGCCTGGCCCTCTCCAACTGTCCATGTGCCTTCTTTGCCCTGTAGGCACTTCCTCACCACTAGACTAGGGTACATATGACAACTCAGGTCTGAGGAACCCCAAGATAACCCGGCTTCTCTTGGCCTCTTCACCACGGGCCAAGCATAGCACAACTGCTAGATTGCCCACAGCCAACCAGAGAAGTTAGTCTGTTTCTCTACAGTGTTATCTCAGAACAGTCACTGGGCACTGAGAAGGAGAAAAGAAAAAAAGATCTCAAGATTAGAAGCCCAAAGCACCCTTGAGAAGTAGGGCACTCATAGCCTAAAGCAGCCTGCAGTGTCCTCCAGCCAGACAACTGCACTCCACCAGGACAGACCCAGCACAGCACTGTCTGTTCCTTTGGGTTTCCTAAGCAGGGGAGGGGAGGAAAGTGGGCTGGGTCGTGAGTACAATGAGCAAAGTTACTGAGACTCTCTGGCAGGGCTGTCATCAGAATCTGGGTCTTCTATCCAACTCAGAAAAGCGACAGGCTGGCCCTGCTGAAGTGACTTGTCACGCTGACTGACTGAGATCCCCTCTTCCTTCACAGGTGACTTATTATTCCAAGGCTACGTCCCCAAATACAGAAGATCACAACAACTTCACTTCACTGACCAGCTGTGCTCCCGTGAGAGCGCAGAAGTAGACACGACCTGCTGACAATCGTTCAGAGGCTCTCAGGCAGGGCATGCAGATGGTGCTGGGGACCACGGGCACATCTGACTTCTGGCAGGGCATGCGGATGGTGCTGGGGACCACGGGCACATCTGACTTCTGGCAGGGCATGCGGATGATGCTGGGGACCAAGGGCACACCTGGCTTCAGGCAGGGCATGCGGATGGTGCTGGGGACCACGGGCACACCTGACTTCATCTTTTCCCATCATTCTTGAAATGTCACCCATCACTCTTCCTCCCATTTCTGGTGTGAACTATAGTTTTCAGGGACTTTAATAGTAAGAAACAAACACTACCAGAAACTCCGCCTTCACACCACATCATGTCAACATCACAGCCACGGGGACTAAGGCTGCTGACACCTTCACACCTGCAAGTATCCAGGTCACCTGGCCAGCTCAGTCCTGAGTCACAGTTTCAACTTTCAGCAACAAGAATCTCAGAAGAAGGTCACCCTGTGGGCTGAGGAACAAGGAACCAAAAGCCATGCCCCAGTGCCAGCGCACAGCCTTGCCCATCTCTGACACTGGGAATATATGAGCATCAAAGGCGGATATGAAGAACCAGGCAGGGGTCATGGCATGAGCAGGCAAGGAAGCCTGAGAGGACTTCTTCAGCAAGGTGAACTAAGAGTGCTGGTGGTGGCGGCGGTGGTGGAAAAAAAAAAAAAAAAACAGTCCCTCCTGTGAGTCAGCCGAGGAAGGGGGAGGAGCCAGGGAGAGCGAATGCTGTAGGAGCTTGCAGAACTGGAAGCAAACTGTACTGTCAGGAGCAGCTGTGAAGCCACAATGGCTAGCAGCAGACTCTCCACAGCAGTGGCGCCCTGAACTCCTGTGAGCACACTTTAACCACACCCCAGCAAGCTGTGAAACTCTGACCCGGTCACGTATGAGCTCCTGGCCTCACACTTCACAGAAAAAAGGAGCAGATCTCTTAAGAGCCCTTTTGGCTCCAAGTGTAAATGAACAGCACGGCAGACGGGTCAGCTCTATCAGGTGCCACCCCTCAGAGGCCTGGCATCCACGCTCCAGGCCTCACCAACAGATGTGAAGAGCGCACGTCCGTGCAGTGCTGTAGGTGGGCTCCAATACAGGTGGACTGTCTCTCTCACAGACTCCAACTCTGGGCCTCATGCTGCTGCAGAAGCCTTGCATCCATATAGCACGCTCAAAGTGAGCTGCAAGAGCCGAAGAGCAGCCACCCAAGGGCAATGCCTACTTTGCCATTGGTCATAGACTCTCGGCAGAGGTGAGGCACGGAGAAAAGTCTAGAAATACAGATGTGCAAAATGCCAAAAGTGAACAAGAACGGGTTCACCGAGCAGACTTCATGTTCTCAGCCTGTCTCTCCCCTCTGGAACGTAAACGCCTGTGAACTGGAGTTTTATCTGCCACATACTACCACAGCATCCCTGGGGCTGGGCAGAATGCCCTGTGTACAGTGTGCTTTTAATAAATACATGCTGAATGAACGAGAACCGATAGGAGTGGGCACAGGTGTTCTCATCCTGCCACCTTCACTTACTGCCAAGCTGTCCTGTCAGTTGATACTAACACACTTGTGGATGTCTGGTCCCTCCTAACGCAGCCACAAGGCACACTGGCCCTAGACTCCTCATTTGTGACACAGTATAAAGGAAACAAATAAGTCAGGAAAAGGATCAAGTTTGTCTCCCAAAGGAAAGAGATATCAAAACAAAATAAATTCTACTTTCTCCCCAGCCCTAGAAATCTGGACTCTGGGGCACCAGTGAAAGAGAAGTGGGAAACTCAGCAAAATGCAGGGCCTACGAGGCTGATCCCTGCATTGTCACCAAGGGGCTTGGGAGGCTGGTGTCTGCTAAGTTTGGTTCTTTTTCCCCCAGTCCAAGTAAATGATTTTCTTAGTAGACAAAAACCTTTTCGTTATCTTCCAGATAAAACTATCTGGTGTGTTTAAATACAAATCAGAAGCAGAGCACTAAAGTTTATCTTCAACATGTTCTATGGTATCATTTCCCTAAAATAGAACCCTCCTAAAGTCTCCTAAAAATAAGCCTGCTATAGTTTCATTTTCTGAGGAGATAAACACACGAAAACACACACTTGGCTTCCTTCTGAAGTGTCTTTTCTGTTACATGAGGTTCAAAGATCAAAGTCTGGAAGGTCCAGTTTCTTCACCCACAGGTCAGTGACGCAGCTTTGTAAAAGAGGAAAACAGTGCCCCGTGCAGGGCCGCTGAAGAAAGAGGAAGCAGCTATCGAGAATCACTGACAAGAGCACTGCCAGGGGAAATTACAAAACAGCCAGGGCCAAGCAGAAGACAGCTTCTTCACACACAGCTGGCCCTGTGGCATCCAAAAGGGACAACTATCAAAATCATAAACCAACATGGAATTCTGGCTACGGCAGTCTGAAATCTAAAACTAAATTTTAAAACAAGTTGCAATTAAAATAACTTTTTTTTTTTAAAATATACAGTATGTTGAAGTCTCCCCAGGTCTGGGGTTCCTCCCTGGAGACATTCTGGGCAGGTCAACCCTCATCTTTTTCTCTTTTTTTAACCTTGGCAGCACTTTCCCATGAGAGGCTCAGACTGTGAAGACTCGCCCTCTGCATGAAAGCAAAGTCCTCACACAGTAGGTAGCCACAGAAACCCAGGGCTGTTCAGTGGGGTCCTGCGCTAACCCTAAGAAATGAAAGTGTGTGGAGATCTGGGAAAGGGAGTACAGGATGAACAGGGGTTCCTGGTGAATCCTTGGGCCTCCCACGTCAAGGGGAACTGAGGAAACTCGCTACAGTGCCCTGGAGGTAAACCTAATCTGACAGAGGAACGGTAACCTCTTCCCAGTTACCACTCTGGTTGTTCACTACTGTCCCCGCTGATAGCCATCACCCTCCCAGGCACAGCCTGCATTGGGCAAGGGCTTCCTCTTTTGTTAAAATGCTTTCTTGACATTAGTGCTACTTCAGGCTTCCTAAGCAACCACATCGACAGACGACAGATCACGCAGCTACCCCAACATGACACCCTTGTTGGCCTGCGTCCTTCTGATGCTGAAGTAACCACCAGTGTCTGTACAAGTGTCTGGGGGAAGCGGACAATTGAGCTTCTCGGGAAAGCAAATTTTTAAAAGACCAATTTAAAGAAAACAGTGTGATAAAGCCCAACGACCAAGACCTCTAGACCTGTAGAGCCACTAATTAGCCGTGTACTCCTTGTGATCTGAGAACAGTTTTCAATCTCTTGAAATACCAGGTTCTTCTCCAATGAAAGGATCGAACTAACATCAGCAACTTCATCCTGGCCATACATTAGGATCACCCAGGAACCCAGGCAAGAGTGCTGATGCTGCCACACAGGAGCCAAATCCCATCAAATTCTCGGAGTGCTAGTAGTTTTCAATTGTTCCCAGTGATTCTAAAAAGCCAGCCAGTGCTGGAAACGACTGGTCTGAATTCCAACTTTCAAGGCCTCTTTCTAATTCTCTAATTCTGTCAGTAATTTCTGTAATTTTCATTTTTTCTGGTCTTTCTTTCTTAGGAATTGGGAGAAGTCTTCCTCTTGGAACTTGCCATGTAGACCAGGCTGGTCTCAAACTCATAGAGACTGCCTGCCTCTGCCTCCTGAGTGCTGTGATTAAAGGTGAGCACCCTTATGCCCCAGCTTTATTCTGTAATTTTCAAATGATAATTCTGGTTTCAGAGTTACATGATGTTCAGCCCCAAAAGCCACAAGGGAAGTAAGTTTAAAACCCTGTATACCTTCCCTGTATGCAAATGTTTGCAAGTTAACCTGAATACTAGACATTTTTAGGAGTTAAGCATTCTAAAGAATAACTCCCAAGGAAAGTAGTGCGCTTGAAGTGCAGGTTTCCAAAGTGACTATTCATGACAGGAGGCAGTCCCTAAACTCAAATGTGTGGAACCGGTCACAGTTAGCTGCTGCCCTCTCTCTTTCACTCTTCTTCCAGCCCCACTAAACCAGAAACAAAAAAAGCTGGCTGGCTGTCACAGCCAGTTCATAAAGCCTGCCTTGCATTAAGGGTCTTCTGTCTCCGTCATTAAAGATATGGACAATCCTATGGCTGCTTCTTTTGATGAAGGTCAACTTGCAAAAACTTCCTAAATTAAATTCCTTCAAGTCTTGAAGGATTACTTAATACATATTAGGATTAAAGTAAAAATAATTATAAAGCATATGCCCTAAAGTACATAATAAGTTTTGAAATATTCTATCTGCAGTATTTTATACAGCTTTAGTCAGAGATGGCAGTGAAAAGAAGATTTTGAAACAAATAAACAGCTATAAAACCACAAATGACTATGTTCCCCTTGGCTCTACTGAAATCCTCAAATCTTTATAAAAATATAGCTACTTTTGGTAATCACTTTCTGAAATAAATCTTAGAAAAATCAAAAATTCAAACATACAAAACTGGTATTTTTATAAACACAATAGCAAGAAACACTACTTATGGAATTAAACTGCTTTTGTAATCCTAAAAATCAGAGGAAAGGGGCTGTAAGATGGCTCAGCAGGTGCAGGCTCTTGCCACCAAGTCTAATGACCTGAACTCAACTCCCAGGATACACAAGGTCAGAAAACTGCTCCCAAGAGTTGTCCTCTAGAGGACTTAGACACACACACACTCATCAGAAAAGGTTAAAAACCCTTTCCTATGTTAATTTTTACGGTTAAGTAACCTTCACCTAAAAGATTCTCTATAGCTAATTCAAATACTTAGGATTTAATTTCAAGTATGAATTTTCTGAGAAATATTCTAAACTCCCAAGTGCATTTTGCTCAGTTCCACACACACCTTCCAGTGTACAGGGAAGCAAACCCTTGCCCTCCACTTCAAAGCAGCATTCAGAGCTATCACACCAGCAAGACTCTATCAGAAGCCCATCCCTTCTGGGAACAACGCCCACCTCACACTCCTGTCTTTCCTTTGGAAAACAATAGAATCCAATCAAACGTAAGCCCTGTCCCATCACCATCTGAATCACCTGGAATCAGACAGATCTGCAGAACATTTTGCTTTTAAGCCGTCTAAGCAAGGCCTCTCTTCAGGACCGTGCACGTCTTAGAAGACCTTCATCTGCCAGGCTTTTACAGCTCTACTTCAGCTCTCCACAGAGAGGAACTGTTCTTACTTTATACACCTCAAAACCTAGACCCAGAAGTCAGGGATCCACAAGGGAGCCAAGTAAGGAAAAAAGAAAACTGTAAGCAAAAGCAAGGGGTATGTGACAACTCCAGTAACGTGGGGACTCTGCTGCCGCTTTCAGGGGAAGGGTGCCAGAAGAGCAGGGCAGCCCAGCAGGGCACAGGATTGGATGCCCAAGTGCAGGAAGTCATTACAGCATCGCCTTTCCTCACCTCTCCCTACCACGTGTGGGTGCCCCCAGAGGCTAAAAAGGAACAGAAGTCTCTCTCTGGCTCATTTATAAGTAGAAGCCATTATGGCCCAACCCAGCTATCAACCCCCCTCCCTCCCACATAGGTAAAGCTCAGCCCCGAGTCCCCAACACGTGACACCAGCCTCAAATACTGCCTGCAGCAGCATAGGCCTCCGCTGGGGCAGCAAGTGTAGCCAGTACGCTTTGGGGTGACAAACCCAGTCTGTTCCAAGCCCCGGAGCATTCTTCAGAGTCTGCCTGCTGGCAGGGTTGCAGGAGTGACAGCTCTAAAGAATACAGGTGGGAGCAGGAAAGGCGAGTGAGCCGGCCAGGACGGTCAGCCATCATTGCCTTCTTAATGGGATCGATTTGCCTGTCGGTGTCAACACCCACAAGCACAAGTTGGACCCAAGGATCCACATTCAGTTTGCTAGTATCAGGCTCCTGCCACTGACTTGAACGCAGTCCCAAACACTCCCCCACACACGCCCCTTCCCTCCACCCACTGTCCTCGCTACAGCCCACTTAAATTCCCTCCATTCCAAAGTTGGCCGCCGACCTACCTCCTCCCCGCAGTAGGGGTAATCCAGCAAATACAAATGTCCCCGTTCTTCCTTCGTTAGTGTGTGCCCCTTGCCCACAGCCTCCTCACCTAGGCATGCCCAAGGCTTGTTCGGAACCCTCCTTTCCCTCTCTGAGGCCACCCCCAGGCTTTCCTCCTCCAGGGGCGAAAAGAACCCCCCTCCGTCAAAAGCCTCAACAGAGGCTTCCCTGCCAACCCTCTCCGCTTCAATAAGCGCCTGGCAGGTCCGGCCGCCAGCCCCTGGTAGGTACGCACCTTCCAGCCCGCCGAGCTGTTGCTGTCGCCCTTATCCTTGAAGTAGGGCACACAGCGCACCATCCACTCGTAGATCTGGGACAAAGTGAGCCGTTTGTCCGGGGAGCTCTCGATGGCGCGGGTGATCAGGTCGGCGTAGGACAGGTTCCCCCACGCATTCCGCCGAGAAGAGCATTTTCTTGGCTGCCCGGAGCCCCCAGCCGCCCCCGGCTGCGGCGGTGGCAGTGGCTGCTGGGTCTGCAGTGGCGTTTGCGTGCCCCCGCTTAGGGCGCCTGCCGCGGACGCAGGCCCGGACCCGAGGTCCTGCCCTCCGGGAGCCAGCAGCCTGGTCGAGTCCTCGAGGAGCAACCCTGAGCCCAGCGTGCTACTCAGGCCGCCACCGATCACCATGGCCGAGCTGGCTCGGCCGCCACTGTCCTCGTCGTCTTCATCGTCGTCCTCCTCGGGGATCATGGAGTCTGCGGCCGTCTCCCCCGAGGGCTTGGCCGGGCTCGCCTGCAGCTCTGGCCTCTGCAGGGGCCACGTACAGGAGCGCGGCCGACTCTGGGGCTCGAACTCTGGGTCCAGCTCCACTTCCAGCGGAGAGAGCGGGACCTGGGAGGCTGATGCCTCTGCCATCTTCGCCGCCTGCCCGCCGCCCGCGGCTCGGGCTCTCGCGCTGTCCTCTCGCGCCCAGGCTGGGCGCGGCGGGAGAAGACCAGGGCGCCGCGAAGGCTCGGGCTCCGGCTGCCTAGGGAAGCGCCAAGAGAGAGTTGGTTATCCCGTGCGGGACCCTAGTCCTCCGAGACTCTTGGCCCGCCACCACCGCCTCCTCCTCCTAGAACGGGCGGACCTGGGGACGTGCGTCCCGCGAACCTGGCGCAGCAGACGCCGCCCCCTGGCCAGGCCGCCCGGGAGACGCGAGCGAATCGACGGCCGCGCACCGGGCAGCCCCCTCCCCCGCGGCCGTCGCCAGATCTGCAGGTCTCGGCCGGGCTAGGTGGCGGGGGGTGGGGGTAGTGGGGGGGGAAAGGGAAGGAACAGAGGGGGCGGGGGGAGGGGCGCCCGCGCCTGTAAGTGGGCAACCTCCAGACCCCAGCAACACAGCAGCGATCGGAGGGCGGGCGAGCGTGCGTGCGTTTGTTTATGTTTCGCACCGACCCGCTCAAGTGCCTCCCGCGGAGGCGCAGCCCAAGTCACAGGAGTCCTGAGCTCTTCTCCCCCGCCTCCAGGGCCCTGGACTGCCCCCCCCCGCACACCCCTCCCAGACGAGTGGCCCGAGACTAAGGCTGGCGCAGGCAACTCCCGTCTCTTCCTCTCGACCCGAGGACCAGCAGGGCAAGCGTGGGGGGTCTGGGCGCCAACTGGCCAGGGTCACTTCCAACAAGAGAGAGAGAGGGCCGACCCCGCAGGAGCGACCATCAAAAGGATCTGAGGTGTCTTTTCTTGGGGACGTGGGGCCCTCCGCCCCCTTCCCGGTCAGAAACGGAGGGAGGAAGCAAGTGGGAACATAAATCTTCCAACAGGTCGGGAAGCGCCAAATCTCCCGGGCTGCCAGAAAACCCGGACCAGCACGTTCATCACCTCCTTGCTCCCGCTGCTGCCATCTTGACAGTTCCCCCCTTCCCTCAAGTCCTTTAAAGACACTAGCGGGAGGGAATGGGGGGAATACACCGAGTCACGGGGAAGGAAAGGGAAGCGCCTGGCCCAGCTCGGAAACAGATCCGGAGTCACTGGGAACGCGGCTGCCCCACTGCACAGCTCCAGCGCCTACCTCGGCTCCTTCCCTTCAGGGACGAGGCGGGAGGACGCACGATTCCGAGCGAGCCCAGGGCACGGCGACGAGGGGGCGCTTGGGCCGCCGCAGCAGCCCGCCGGAGGAACCTCCTGTCAGCCTGCGCGCCGCCGCCTTCCACATTCCTCCTCCTCCCTTCCCCGAGCAGGGCGGCCGCGGCAGCAGCACAAAGTTATAGACACACGCAGGGAGCCTCAACCTAGGCTGACGGCGGGGCGGGTCCCCGCCCAGGGGGAGGGCTGGGGCGGGGGCCGGGAGTGCTGCGGTGCGTGCGTGGGGGAGTGCGCGTGTGTGCTCAGTCGCGCCTGCGCGGGGCTGCGGGAGTGGGGGGCGGGCGCGCGTCGCGAACTGGGGTTCGGCCGACTCTCGCCGCCTTCCTCGCTCCCGGGAACTTCAGCGACAGCACGGCACCACGCCGGCCCGGGACGGACGGGCAAGTTAGAGCGCACCGAGGTGCGCAGTCGCGTGCTTTTCCGCTCCAGGGACAGCATCTGACTCGCGGGTCCCTGGCCTGCGCGTCGGACACCGGGTTAGGAGCCCGCCCTGATATCGGGTTCCTCCTTAGAACCTGACACCCGGTAACACCCGAGATAAGACTCTAACCGTAGATGACAAGGGTTACCTTGGCGTGGAAACACTGGCTAGCGAGGCCAGCGGCGCCTGGCAATAGGCACCGAAAGGTGTGTGCTGGACTCTCACCTGGGACGTTCAACCACCGTCGCGCTTCGCTTCTCACGGATATCAAGGCAAACCGGGCAAAGTGCTACTCAGGAAGACAAGTGCAGTGCGCCCCAGTCCTGAAAGCGGGAGCAGATACCGAACTGGAAGCGGGCTACGGTGTTATTATGGTAAAGCAGCTGACTACGGGCTTGACTTTTTAAGTCTTTAGGCTTCAACTAGCACTTTTGCAAGCCCGTGCCTCTAGACCGTTCGCGTGTGCTTTCCCGCACCACATGCGACATGCATACCAAAAAGTCTACCCATTCTGATACATGTGCACTTTCAAAACAAAATCCTCTCAAGTCACTGCAGATAAAAGTCGGGGCTCCGTAACAACCCAGTCCACGGGGGGAGGGGGGGGGGAACCAGCGGAGAAGCGCCTGCAAAGGCCGCCTACCCTGGAACTCCGGCCTCCAGGTTTTGCGCGCGACCCGTCACTCAGTGACGTGCGGCCCCGCCCCTGCACCAAGCTAGTTCGACGCGTACAAACAGATGATGTCATTGTCTCTACACGCGCGTGACCCCGGAGCCCCTGCGCCGCGTCGCCATTCGCTGCGCCTCTTCCTCGTCAAGCCACGCCGCGCGCTGACTGGCCGCCGCAAGTCTCCGGGCCCCAAACGCCCCTCTCTACCCCTCGCCCCCGCCCCCAGCAAATAATAAACAATCGAGTAAAATTGGAAGAACGGGGGGGGGGGGACGAAGACGCTCCAGGAGACAGCTTTCGGCGCGCGCAGACGGCGGGAGGACTAGAGAGGGTGGATCGTGCGGGGAGAAGGGAAAGGAGGAAGAGAGCGGACCTGGGCGGCTCGCTCCGGCAGGGCAAGAAACTTGCGGGACCTCGGCGGAGAAGCGCCTGCCGGTGCGGCGGGCGCTAGGGCCTCAGGTCGGGGGGGGGGGGGGGGGGGGCGGACTGGGCGGGGCCCGGAGGGCGGGGGCGGGGCCTAGCTGCGCAGAAGCCCGCAGGCGGAGCCGGGCGACACGTGCGGGAGGAGGGGGCGCGCTGCATGGGCTGGTCCGGGACGCGCGGCCCCGGCGACTCGCGCGCTTGTTTACCAGCACACGTGTGTATTATTTTTGAGATGGAATGTGGGACTGGCGGCGCGGCTGGCGCGCGTGGGGCCGCCCGCGTCGGCGGAGGGACGCGGTGAGGTGAGGCCCGCTCGCCGCGGCCTCCCCGAGCGCAGCTTGGCGAAGCAGGCCCGGCTGGCCGGGTCTGCTCTTCCCGCATAGCCGGAGGCTCGGGCCGCGCGTCGCGACTACGAGGTTCCCGCGCTACCCCGGCAGCTGCGGAGACGACAGGCAGCAGCCGGGAAACGCTGCCGCCCTCGCGTGTGCTCTTCGGGCGGGCCCCTGCTTTCACGAGAACAAAGCCACAGCCTTAGGGACGCGCTGCTGCACACTCCTGGACCACGAGGTGGACCCTGCGTGGTCTGTGCCCTTGCTCCGAAAATCCCCAGTCCTTAAGTACAGGTTTTCGGGTGCGTGACTCGGCCCACGTACAAATAAATGCATTTCCATCACCTCGGCTGGGGAAGGGAAGGTGAAGAAAGGGATTCTGCCTTCTAGGGTTGCTAGCTACCTTAGGATCCTCTCCTGGCCTTTCCGGTCTCTCCACCGAGAAGCCCCAAGCTTGATTTTAATTTTCAGCCTGGCAATGTAGATGATGACGTGGTATCCCAGATTCAGCTTCTATTGCCTGTGCTGCAAATAGGGGTGGGGATTCGTGGAGAGGTTAGGGGTTATTATCCAGAGTCCGGTGTTAGGCTCTGTGCCCAGGTCAAACTCCAAAGATCTCACTGTTTAAAAAAAAAAAAAAATCCTATGAAATAAATCCTTCTGTAAATCTAAGCAGTCTGTCCCACTAGAGTGCACACCTGCAAAAGTAGAAAGAATGTGTTGACACTGGCTGGGCTCTTGAGCCCTTAGATTTTCACCATGAACATGAGTGTCCATTTACAGAGTGCACAACCAAGGGCATCCAAATATTTGGGACGCTGTAAGAGTCTGGACTCACTGAGAGCATTTTGACCTGAAGAGTAGGGAATGGGGACCAGGCATACGATGCAATGTATCTCAAAAACTTGCGGTCTTAACTGGTGCCATAATCAGTTAAATATGTCAAAGAGTTTGAAATCAATGCAAGACAAATCAAGGACCTGTATGTAGTGTTGGGTGTCTGTGTGTGCTTCATTCAGAGAGTTTATTCCTATGGGAAAACTTTGACGACACACCCTGAACCTTCCCTTGTATTGCCTTTCTGTAGTTGGAATTTTCTTTTGGCCATCAACCAGCTCCCAAATAAAGATCCAAAGACTTATTATTAATTATGAAAGCTCGGCCTTAGCTTAGGCTTGTTCCATTAGGTCTTTTAACTTAATTTAACCTGTTTCCATTCCTCTATGTTTTGCCTCACTTTTTTTTTTAAACCTTTTTTTCATTCTGTATGCCCTGCTTTCCTGCTTCCTCCATGTCTGCTTAGGCCCTGGCATCTCTTTTTCTTCTCAAAGCCTTAATTCCTCTTCCTACTAATTCTTCCTGCCCAGAAGTTGCACCTTTACCTCCTTCCTCGCTATTGGCCATTCAGTTTATTAGAACAACCAGGTGCCTTAGGCAGGCACAGCAACCAGCAACATATCTTTACATAACTAAACAAGTGCAAAGCATCTTTACATAGTTATACATGTATATCTTTGCATAGTTATACATGTATATCTTTACATAACTCAGTTATACATGAATGTCTTTGCATAGTTACACATGTATGTCTTTACATAGTTATACATGTATATCTTTACATAGTTATACATATATCTTTACATAGTTATACATGCATGTCTTTGCATAGTTGTACATGTATATCTTTACATAGTTACACATGTATATCTTCACATAGTTATGGATGTATGTCTTTGCATAGTTAAATATTCTGTTTCACCTGACCTTGTAGACCTTCCTACCCCAAACCTAACCCTATCGCTATTTCCTCCTACAACCCTTGTTTCCGTCTAAACTTTATTATAGGAAAGCTGAGGAAGTATGGTGGGTATTGACCCAGTTGGGTGCCGGCATTATCTTTAAGGTAGATATCTTCCGGTTTTGCTTTTAAGACAGGGTCCCTTGTCCAGACTGGTCTTGAACTTGAGTGGCAATTACAGATAAGTGCCACCATACTCAGCTAAGGTTAAAAAAAAAATCAAAACTTTCCCCACCTCGTATTTCCATTTAAGGTGGTGATTATCCTTTGCCCTGGAAACTCGACTACTAGAAGAACAATATTTTAAATTTAACCTGAGTAAGGTGAATAAAAGCCTTTGGTCACCTCTCTGAGGGGCCTGGGAAGAGGTACAGGCTCAGCTTCCTCGGGGACCACTGTTGTATGCTTAGCAGAGTCCTCCCGAAAGGCAGGCTGTGGTGCTCCTCTAACCCCAAGCTCAAATCCATAGTGCTAAGCATGCTGCACCCCAGAAAGTGCTCACTTTTCTTCTGCGCTTCTGCTATCTCAACAAATATGTGACCCAGCTAAAAAGGAGCGAGTCCCCAACATTCGGGTGTATGGCTGCTCCCTAGTCCTGTCTCTTCCTGTATTCTCTCAACAAATCCGTCAGAGTCAAATGCCTTAGTTGAACATCATGGACCAAAGCACACAGTGGTTGTGCCGTGGGGTCATTCCAGGCAGTCTTTGTCATCACTTGCTCTCCAAGAGCACCTGCGTCTCCTACCTTCTCGCTTCCCATTTGCTGCCACAGGTTGACCTGATGACAAAAGCCTCCCTGCTTGTGACAGTGACTGCCTATAGTTCATTTGGAGGGCAAATGTGGCCGAAGAGGGTAGGGAGCCCAGGCACCATCAACAAGTGTCCACCTCAGATAAAACTGGGAGGATGGTAAGTTGAGCTGTGTTCTGCTTTGGGATTAGGATGTGACAGCAGCTGACCTCCTTTTGTCACTGAATGGGCTCTGGCCCCTGAGCCGGGCACTCCCTTTGCAAGTTAAGCCTCACAGAGTTGGTCTGAGATTGGTTCAATAGTGCTAAATGATGAGAAGATTGAGAGCCCGAGCTCTTGAGTTTAGTCTGGCTCCTTTGTTTACCACCTGTTTACTTTGGGGACGTTTTTCATCCGTAAAGTCCCAGTTCAAGATTGAGCTAAGTGACACTGTAGCAGAAGCATTTGGGTTCGATTGGTACCATACTCAATGTGTTTCAGCATGAAGATGGGGCAACAGATGGCTCAGCCTAGAGAGGCACTTTCTGCCAAGTCTGATGGCCTGTGGTCCCTTAGACTCGTGATGAAAGGAGAAAACTGGCTTCTGCGCCTTGTCCGACCTCTGACCTCCACATGCCCACCATGAAAGGCGTGTGCCCCCACATAGATGTATATACACACTAAATAAATACATGTTTAAAAGTTATTTTTGAAACTTATAAGATAGCCAGGCTCCATTTTTGAACCAACTACATTTATGTTCTGAGAGCAGAGTCTGGCTTTTAAGTTTTTCAACATTTGCTAGGCAGATCAAAGGCATGCTGGAAACCCCTGACGCAGGAGCCACTCGCTCCGTCTCATGTGCACTCACAGTAGTGACTGGTTCCTACCAAACATGACTATTATCTGATTCCACTCAAGGCGGCAGGCCCATGCCCAAACCACCTCCGTTTGTCTCCAGAACAACCTGCCAGGGCAGAGACCATCCCTGTCATATAGAAATTTACCTCAGGTCACAGAGTGAGTGGCCACCTCAGAATCTTGTTCAGGGTCTGTCAGAACCCATGGCAGGTCCGTCTCTCTCAGCCTTGCTTTGTTTCCCCAGTCACAGGCCCAGAGAAAAGGAGCTGCAGCCTGACCAGCCACTTGGCCTTGACCAAGTGAGCTGAAGCCAAAGGAATCATAGGACACTTCACACACACACACACACACACACACACACACACACACACACATAGCATTTCCAGAGCTGTGGGTTATCTGGCCAAATCTGCCCCCATGTGGCTGTTTGGTGCCCTCTCCTGGGTGTTTTCTAATGTTGCTGCCAGTATTTTAAAGAAGAGAGATTTTACTTGAAAGCCAGCTTTACAACTCTTGAGTTATTAGAAAATCTAGTAACAGTAGCATCCCACACTCCCCACCATGGCTGCCTCTGCTTCCTAGCTCACTCTGTCAGGCCCTTTCCTCTCGTTTGTACATCCTCCCTGGTCACCGAGCATTAACTTATCTGCGCCCCATCTTGTGCCTGACATTCTGCTATGGGTGGACCTGGCACATTGCAGTTCATGCAGACAGTTGTGCTGTAGTTTGGAATGGACACTGGGCTGTTTACACCCCAACATGCAGCAAATCCAGCCTGCCTGCCTCCTTCCCATCCTCCTTCCTTTTCTGTTAGGTCCTTAGCTGATGCACTGACACCCAGGATGTCTTTGGCCGCTGTCTCGCATTCTGAACTGGAAATTTGTTCTCAATAGACAGGACAGGATAAGAGCTGGCTGTAGTGACACATGCCTGTAATCACAACATGGGGTGGGCCAGAAGGATCAATAGTTGGAGGCCATGCTGGACCCTTGGGTGGGTAGGTGGGGGCGGCAAGACTGAAGGACACAAGCACACTTTGAGAACCACACATTGGGGCTGGAGAGATGGCTCAGCAGTTAAGAGGACCCAAGTTCAGTTCCCAGCACCCACATCAGGCTATTCATAACAGCAACCCAGCTCCAGGGATCTGAAACCCTGGACATCCAAAGGCATCTGCAGTAATGCGCAGACTCATATGCCTACATGGAATTTTAAAAACAATCATATTTTTAATCTTAAAAAAACCTGTGTGGTAGTGGCACATGCCTTTAATCCCACTACTTGGGAAGCAGAGGCAGGTGGATCTCTGTGAGTTTGAGGCCAGCCTGATCTACAAAAATGAGTTCCAGGACAGCTAGAGCTGTTACACAGAGAAACCCTATCTCAAAAAACCAACCTCCCCCGCACCTCCCCCCCAAAAAAAAAACTCTGCTTAGCAACTGACTGCATTATCTAGCCTTGTGTTTAAAGTACTTCTGTAGGGTGGAGTAAGGAGGAGGAGGAGGAGGAAGAGGAAGGAGAGGAATGAGAAGAAGGACAGGGAGAGGGAGAAACAAAAGAAGTAAGGAAACTTAGCTCTGTGTAAGAGCTGGCAGACACAAAAGCCATGTCAACAAGCCAAGTGGGTATGGGAATGGAGAGACAGCAAGTGTACTTCTCTTTTTAAAGGGGGTGGGGAGGCCTGGTGGTGGTTGTGCTTGCCTTCAATTCCAGCACTTGGGGGGCAGAAGCAGGTGGATCTCTAAGCCTGGTCTACAGAGTGAATTCTAGGAAAGCCAGGGTTACATAGAAACCCTGTCTGGAAAAACCAAAACCTAAAATAAAAGAGAAGCTTGAAAGTCCAAGAAAGGAGCAAGTTTCTTTTAAAAACTGAATTGTCCTGTTTTGTGACAGGGTCTAGCTATGTGGCCCAGGCTGGCCTCAGACTTGCCATTCTCCTCACTTAACCTCCTAGTGCTGGAATGAAAGCTTGGGCCACCCCACTCCGCTCTGGCTTTCCTTGTCATTGCCCAGCTAGGGTCTAGATCCTTGAAGACAGAGCCAGGATCCACACGTTTTGTAACCGTTTGAGTAAAGAAAGGAAGTGTTCAAGTTTCCTTCTGAAATCCAGAGTCTGTAAGCACATCTTAGAAATAAAAATGTCAAAAACTTTGTGTAAGACAGGAGCTGAGATGTGAGGCCAACGATAACGTGATGTTTCGGGAGCCGACCAGCAGGCAGTGGGCTTTGTAAGTAAGTGGTCCATTTCTGTTCCATTTCTCATCTTAAGAAAATGTGAGAAACGAGCATGTGTTCCTGTCCACTTGTTAGATCTATTTAAATGCCCGGCTGTTGTAACCTTAAATACAAATTACTTTATGTGCTCCTTATGTCAAGACCATTGCTCTTAGGATAAGTTGTGTCTCTTCAGTGCAATTTGGTGTGTATACTAATACCAAGTTTTCTGGAATTGTCTGATACTAAAGCTCCCATGGGGTGTGATTTGGGGTTCGCCTGTAACCCACACCTTGAGATGGAATAAGCCTGTAAACAGGAAGGTGATGGAGGAAAAATGAAGTTTGGCCAAGTCTGTGTGTACGATGTTAACTTCAGTTTAAATTGTTAGCCAGATAAAACCCATGCCTACGTGATAGCAAACCCTGGCACAGAAGTATGAGGAGTAGAGTGGCCATTGAGGTGGATGGCAGAGTCACCAAGTAGGATTACATGAGGAGGAAGTGTCAGGCCCTCCAAACTGGAGGCAATACTTTATGAAAGTACAGTCTCCCATCTGCCCACACTCCCACGGCTTTTGGAGGCACTGTAGACTCTCCTCAACTGTATTACCGGAAGGCTCGGTTTTCATTGAAGATGGCTTTTGAATTCTATATTTGAAATGGACAGTGAAGCCGAATTCCATAAGTGGGTGCACTCCCAGAGGCCTTGGCGTGTTTAGGGACTGGCCATCTGTCCTGTGGCGCCACTCAGAATCAGGTCTTGCTGCCCTCTTGAGAATGGAAAACCCTTGGAATGTAGGGATTTTGCCAACCCATAAATAGTCAAGTGGGTCTTTTATTTTCTTCACTTGTTGGTCACAAAAATACATCACTGAAGAGGGAGTGGGTTGTCATGGCGACTCTGATCCGAAGGTCCCACATGATACAGATGGGATTTGGAAAGGAAAGAGGTGTGGGCTCCATAAACTGACTTTTTTCAGTGTACAGCAGCAGGGGAAAAAAAAGCCAAAGTGACAAACTAGTGACCTTGGAAACCAATGTTTCATCCACACCTGGTAACTCTCTGGATTAACTGACAACATCCAGTTCCTTTGCTATGTTCAGACTGGATTTGGAGGAAACCAGAGGTCCAGTCTGAAGGAGGACACATGGCCCCCCACCTCATAAATGTAATATTATTGATAAATTGTGCCTCTAAATAAACAATTAGAACAGCACTTCTTTCTCAAAAGAGTAGACACTAGTCTGCATATGTGTTAAGCTAGGGCCTGCGTCCCTGTTACAACTGTATGTCTATATCAGAGTGGTCAGGCCAAAGTTTATGTCAATAGTTCTTTATATCCATGGCAGACTTAGTAGATGGCAATGGGAGACAGCTTGGAAAATTCCTCCTAAAATCCATACTGCCATACTTCCCAAGGAGATTTCTTTCTCTTGATATAAAACAAGTTTATTGTCCTTAAATCACAGCTTACCCAATGTAAATCAAAGATATCAAGCTATCTTTAAGACATGCATTTTCAGTTGTTTTTACATTTGAGGAAGGTCCTCTTGTCTTCATCAATATATACTTTCCCCTACTTTTTAATCAATAAATAGAACATATATATACATATATAGAAAATAGCGAAACAGTTTTCAGTTTATGTTAATGGTTCAGCCTAGTGAATGATTACAAAGCGAACAGGTAAGTGGGGCCTGTGAGAGCACACAGCATGCAAAGGACCTTGCTGCAAAGCCTGGGACTCAGGACGAAGGTGGAAGGAGGAAACCAGCTCCACCAAGTTGTCCGATTCACACACATCATACACATATTCCCATACATACCACATCCATACACATCACAAATACACACCACACAAGCATACCACACACACAACACAAACACATGTACATATACCACACACATCACAGCGATAGCATGCACAACACATACACATGCACACACATCACAAACATACATCATACACATCATAAACACCCATGTAAACACATGCTCACATATCACACACATCAAAAACACATAGACACACACCACACACACATCACATATAGATATACTACACAATGCACACACCCACAAATATACTAACACATCACACACACATCACAAACACATGCACACACAAATTTACACACATGCACATACACATCACACACAATTTTTTTTAGAAATATTTATTTAGTATACAATATTCTGTCTGTGTGTATGTCTGCAGGCCAGATGAGGGCACCAGACCTCATTACAGATGGTTGTGAACCACCATGTGGTTGCTGGGAATTGAACTCAGAACCTTTGGAAGAGCAGGCAATGCTCTTAACCACTGAGCCATCTCTCCAGCCCCCTCACACACAAATTTTTAAGAACCTTAAGTATAGCTACCACCTGAGCCAAGACAGAGAACTATCACTAGCACCCAAGCTGAGCATCCCCAAAACCTTTTCCTAGCTTTTCTCTTAACCTTTGTGCTTTCTTTATAGCTTTCTGTATTTGATTTTCATATGAATTTTCATTCTGTACATGCTCCTTTGAGTCTTATTTCTTTCTCTTAAGTTATATTTGTGAGTTTCACTCATGTGGCTGCAGTGTGTTAATTTTCATTGTCTTTTAGTACTCCATTGTATGAATAATACATACAATGTCTGCCAGTGATCTATACATGGTGAGTTTATTTTAACATTAATGGATAATTGGATTATTATGACAACTGCAAACAATGTTGATCTGAGCTTTCCGTGGTTTGTGTGCCTGAGCTTATCATGTATTTAGATGTAGCCATGTGTATTTTCTACTTTTCTTGGAGCCAGATTCTTCTTCAAGGAGGCTGTGCCAGTTTACGGCTCCTTAGTGCCATGTGAGCATCCTTCTTGTCCACATCCTCAGCAGCACTAGGAATTGTGCTCTTTCACACACACACACACACACACACACACACCACAAACACACACATATACACAAACTACACAAATTGGATTGTCTCGCTTTTGTATTTTCTTCTCTTAGTAACAATGGGTTGACACAGTACACATTTAGCTATTATGTACTCAGCCTATAGAAGAAGCATCTGTGTGTCTTCATTCTTGGTGAAGTCCTGTATCCCTGTAAAGAAGATAAAGGTCTCCTCATTTAGGAAACTAAAGGTCTGTCCAACTATTTGGACCACATTGTCCTCACATCATCTCAAAACTACATCCTGTCTTCTTTCTTCATCATTCATTTCTTCATTGAAACTTGTTGCTTGTGGCCCAGCAAGCCCCTTCCGGAGGACTGGGCCTGGCTCTGGCTTCATCTACACCCTGCTTTACCTAGGCCGCCACACTTTTCTGCTCATAAAGGCTTTCTCCCAAGGGCTTCCTCTTACTTAAACCAGTTGATTCTGTTTCTTTACATTCTCAGAATCCCACTCCTCCATCGGCATTCCCATCTGATTTTTGACAAAGAAGCCAAAATTATACAATGAAAAAAAGAAAGCATCTTCAACAAATGGTGCTTGTCTAACTGGATGTCTGCATACAGAACAAGGCAAATAGATCCATATCTATCACCCTGCACAAAACTCAAGTCCAAATGGAACAAAGGCCTCAACATAAAACCAGATACACTAAACCTCACAGAAGAGAAAGTGGGGAATAGCCTTGAACTCATTGCTACAGGAGACAACTTCCTGAACAGAACACCTATAGCACAGGCACTAAGATCAACAGTCAATAAATGGAACCTCGTGAAACTGAAAAGCTTCTGCAAGGCAAAGGATACTGTCAACAAGACAAAATAGCAGCCTACAAAATGAGAAAAGATCTTCACCAATCCCACAGAAATCTGACAGAGGGCCGATTTCCAAAATATATAAAGAACTCAAGAAACTAGACATCAAAAAAATCCCAAATAATTCAATTTAAAAATGAGGTACAAATCTAAACCAAGAATTCTCAACAGAAGAATCTCAAATGGCAGAGATACACTTAAAGAAATGTTCAAAATACTTAGCCATCAGGGAAATGGGATCAAAATGACTGAGATTCTATCTTATAGCTGTCAGAACAGTTTAGGTCAAAAACATAAGGTAGAGCTCATGCTGATGAGGATTTGAAGAAAGGGGAACACTCCTCCAGTGCCGGTAGGAGTGCAAACTTGAATAGCCCACTTTGAAAATCAAGATGAAAGTTTCTCAGAAAATTGGTAATCAACCTACCTCAAGACCCAGCTATACCACTCCTGGACATATACCCAAAGGATGCTCCATCCTACCACAGGTATACTTGCTCAACTGTGTTCATAGCAGCTTTATTTGTAATAGCCAGAACCTGGAAACAACCTATGTTAATAGAAGTTTCTTTCCTGGCTGGTCCTGCAGCCATTGAGTCCCAAAGAAACACACAGAGGCTTATATTAATTATAAACTATTTGGCCTACTAGCTCATGCTTATTATTAACTAGCTCTTACAACTTAAATTAACCCTTAATTCTTATTTATGTTTAGTCATGTGACTTAGTACCTTTTCTTAGGGCAGCATTTTCATCTTGCTTCCTCTGTGTCTGGGTGGCAACTGTAGACTGAATCTTTCCTCTTCCCAGAATTCTCCTAGTCTGGTTGCCCTACCTATGCTTCCTACCTAGCTACTGATCAATCAGCATTTTATTAAACCAATATGAGTGACAAATCTTTACAGGGTACAAGATCATTATCCCACAGCAAATCTAGATGCCCACCAACCAAAGAACGGATAAAGGAAATGTGGTACATTTACACAATGTAGTGTTACTAGCTGTTAAAAACAATGACATCATGAAATTTGAAGGCAAATGGATGAAATGAGAAAAAAAAATCATCCTGAGTGAGGTAACCCAGACCCAGAAAGATGTACATGATATGCATTTGCTCAGAAGTGGATACTAACTGCTAAGTAAAGGATAACCATGCCTCAATCAAAAGACCCAGGGAGACTGGGTAACAAAGAGGGTTCAGGGGGGATTCTCATTATCTCCCTGGGAAGGAAAAACAGAAGAGATTTTGTGGGTGAAAAGGGGGCAGGAGGGGAAGGGAGTGGAGGAGGAAAGTACTGAAAGGGACGACTAGAAAAGCAGGGGCATTCAGGGTCAGGTAGAAAACTGGTGCAAGGAAAACCCCCAGGAATCTACAAGGATGACCCCATCTAAGAGTCTTAGCAATAGCAGATATATAACCCAAACTGGTCATCTCCTGTAACTAGGCAAGACTTCTAGTGGAGAGATTGTGGACACCAACTCAGCCACATAACCTTCAACCTACAGTCTGTTCTGCCTATGGAATTTTCTAGGATAAGGGTGTTCAAAGATTGTAGAAGTGGCCAACCAGTGACTGGTTCAGCTTAAGACCCATGCCACAAGAGTGAGCCCACTCCTGACACTGTCTGGGGGACCTGGACCCAGAGTTTAAATGGCCCAGAAACCAGACACAACTGGAGGGGGAAAAGTCAACATATTGATGATAGTCTGCTATACTCATGGATTGGTGCCTACCCCAACTGTCATCAGAGAGGGTTCATCCAGTCACTGATGGAAACAGATGCAGAGACCCACAGCCAAACTTTAGGCCAAGCTCTAGGAATCCTGCTGAGGAGAGGGATGAAGGATTTATAGGAGCCAGAGGGACAAAGGACACCATAAGAAAACCCACAGAATCAACTAACCTGGTTCATAGTGGCTCACAAAGACTGAACTGACAACCAGGGAGCCTTTTGGGGACTGACCTAGGCCCTCATATGTGACAGTTCTGTAGAATAGTCTTCATGCAGGACCAGTAACAGTGGGAGCAGAGGCTGTCTCTAACTCTTTGGCTGACTTTTGAGAGCCCAGTCCTCATATTGGGTCGCCTTGTCCAGCCTTAATACAAGGGAGCTTCTTAGTCTTACTGCAACTTGATATGCCGTGTTTTGTTGATATCCATAGGAGGGCTGCCCTTTCTGAACAGAAACAGAGAAGGCATGAATGGGGGAGGGCAGAGGGAAGATTGGGGGAGGGGATGGGAGGAAAGGAGGAAGGGGAAACTCTGGTTGGGATGTAAAATAAATAAATGAAAAAAGGGAGAAATTGAGGGTGGATGTGATCATATTTCATTATATGCATGTATGAAATTCTCAAAAATAAAGACTGAAAAAAATAGTTAGGGGGTGAACTAGAGGATCCCAGCCCTGGTAATCTGGGGCTAGGTTGGTCAGTTTCTTAAGCAAGCATTGTCAAGCTCCTAGGTCCTCACTGGCTCTTCATGCTTTAACTATTTCTAATCAGCACCTTGAGGTCTCTTTGATAAGCGCTATATTGGCTGTTGCCCTGTGACTTGGAAGCTCTGTGGAGGCAGAGACATGTGTGGTTGTCCTGGTAAGACCTGGAAGTTCTGTGCAGACAGAGACAGTGTGTAGTCGTTCTGGTGTGGACTGGAAGCTCTGTGCAGAAAGAGACAGATTGTGGTCGTCCTGGTGTGAACTGGAAGTTCTGTGCAGGCAGAGACAGTGTGTGGTTGTCCTGGTGTGAACTGGAAGCTCTGTGCAGGCAGAGACAGAGTATGGTCATCCTGGTGTGAACTGGAAGCTCTGTGCAGACAGAGACAGTGTGTGGTTGTTCTGGTGTGACCTGGAAGCTCTGTCAGGCAGAGACAGAGTGTGGTTGTTCTGGTGTGAACTGGAAGTTCTGTGCAGGCAGAGACAGTGTGTGGTCGTCCTGGTGTGAACTGGAAGCTCTGTGCAGGCAGAGACAGAGTGTGGTCGTCCTGGTGTGAACTGGAAGTTCTGTGAAGGCAGAGACAGAGTATGGTCATCCTGGTGTGAACTGGAAGCTCTGTGCAGGCAGAGACAGTGTGTGGTAGTCCTGGTGAGACTCACAGAGCAGATGCCGAGGAAGTATGAGAGGACGAGGGTAGGAAGAAAGGAGGGAGGGCTGATCCCTGGACCCTCCCCACACCTGTGATCTCACTGGATGCATGGCTGTCCACTAGTAAGCCACTAAAAGCAACGTATGGCCTTTTATCAAATCAGTGCATTGCAGGAGCCACAGAAAGTGGCATTACTTGTATGAAGTCCTTGGCAAGGGCCTAATGCAATCGCAGTCTGAGAAAACTCACCAAGTGTGCCTCTGTGCAAAGAGGGGAGAAAATGCTACAACTGAGTTACCAGAACTCAGTGTGACTTCTACTCTTAAAACTCTTGGCTGCAGGACAGCCCGTCTTGTTTCCCTCTCTCAATGGAAATAAAGTAAAGTCACGGTGTTGAGAGTACTGGCACCTTTAACACCAAAAGGGTTCCTGAATGTAAGAAGACTTGGAAAAAATCCCAAAGGATATTTTCTATCTGACTGCCAAATCTATCTGTCCCTGCATTCCTTGCTTCCTTTTCATTAGAAACAAAGCTAAGAAAAACATGTCGGCATCTCCTCACTAGCAAGGAATTCTGCCTTAGCAGACACTAGCCTTAGTGGACACTGGACGCTGTGCATCTGCCTTAGCGGCCACTGGCCTTAGCAGCCACTGGTCTCAGAGCATCTGTCTTAGTGGACACTAGCCTTAGTGGCCACTAGCCACTATGCATCTGCCTTAGTGACCACTGGCCTTAGCAGACACTGGCCTCCATGTGTTACCTTTAGCTGAACTATACCCATTGTCACTAAAAAGAATATGCTAAAGAAGATCCCTATTTATTATTTATTTATTTATTTTGATTTTTGGAGATTGGGTCTCACTATGCAGCCAGGGCTGACTTTCAGCTTGCTACCTCCTGCTGCAGTGCCCCCCTCGAGCTCCAAGCTTAGAGACACGTGCCAGCACACGTGGCAGAATGTCCTTCTGAAACAGATGAGCTTTATATGACGGCCCCAGCATCCCCTCTGGGCTTTACCACCAGCTCCACCTCCCCATCCCAATCTTGCATAACTTTAAGAAACTGAATAGTTACTGAACAGTGTCTCTCCCCAGGGACGAACGAGCCTCACGATTTGGGATATTTCTCTCCTGAAAGCATAAAACTTCAGAACCACCTTGGGAGGTGAAATGGGGCCCGCCAGCGGAGGCCTCAGCAAGCGTTTGCCCTGCTGCTTTGCCTGTGTGAACCGTGGAATTACCTAGGGTGGGTTAGTCTCCTTTGCAACTGCAGCTAATGCGTTCCTCAAACTTCCAGTGCCACTGGGCCCTGCCATCCTTGCAGGGAGCATCCAGAGAGTTGCTTGACCTCCATCTCTGTGGGTGTGGATCGTCATTAACCCCTTAGCTGTGTGCTACTCTTGCTGCTGCCAAGTGCCACTGCCCTCTGGATCTTTGCAAAACGGCCAACCCTGAGGGTATCTCTGTGCAGGCAACAGCTGGTCTGTGCGTCTGATTGCAGTCTTCCAGAACATGCCTCACTTGTTCCAGAGTGCTCTGCCAGTGGCCTGCCTCCATTCTCAAGTCCTTTTCTTATAAAGCATCAGGCTGGCCCTAGATTCCCGCTCCCACATACACAGCCCAGAAACCTCCCCAGGTTTTGTTCTCTGTCCTGGAGTCACCTGAGACCTCAGCACAGCTGCCTCTGGAGCCTGGCTCCCCCAGACCAACTCTGAGCACTCTGCCTCCTTCTCTCGAGTGTCCATCCTGGTAAGCAGTGACTCTATGGCTTTTTACCTCCTGGCCACAACCCATGAAGCCCTGGGAGGGGCCGAGTGGGGACTCAAAGACCGTTGGGGAAGTCTCAAGAACTGCCCGAATAAAAGGAAAACATACAGTTACATGGCACAGCTCAAGACACCAAGAAACCATGATACATGTTACGGTTGGCCAGAGGCAGCACCTCTCAGCTAGTGTGGTGAGTCAACTCTAAAATAGGACCCCTACGTTGCCCTGATGGGGACCCTCAGGGTGACATTCATTCCAATGCCCCAGGGCGAAGGAGTCCATTATTTCCACATAACGATGTACAAGCCCCCTCAGATGAATGACTGCTTCTCCCTCCACCCACAGCCTGTAGTGTGGTTCCCTCAGGTCAACATTGCCTAGTTTCCTGCTGAACTGGAGAGGTCCAGACGACCAGACTTGGAAACCACTCTGAAATCTCCATCACACCTCCAAGATTTCAATGTCTCTCCCTGTAAAACAGCGTTTAATTGACTGGCACCTGCCAAGGATCATCTTTGCCCGAGTGTTGACACTGGGTTACCATACTAGGGATGACATTGGGATTCCAGGTATGCTTGGCACTCCTCCCAAGGTCCATTGGTACTGAGATGCCAGGATCTCTGCGTCTGTGGTAGAGGGCAGGAACAGGCAGCATGGCACACAACATCTCTTTCTTAGACATACATAGCTCCCGAGCTCAATCTCACTCGCTTTAACACAGTGAGGCTGGTCACAGCAGGGCGCCAACTTTGTAGACAGAGTGGCAAGGGAAGAAAGGACATCATAGTAGCCGTTTCCTGTTGGTAACGTTCACGATCTAACTTTGCAGCGCCCTCTTGCCTTAGCCTGCCCTCAGATGACTTTTACCAAGAAAGCCGGGGCAGGGGAGGA
The DNA here is from genome assembly GCF_014885135.2 of Alexandromys fortis. Classification (NCBI taxonomy): domain Eukaryota; kingdom Metazoa; phylum Chordata; class Mammalia; order Rodentia; family Cricetidae; genus Alexandromys; species Alexandromys fortis. The sequence goes on along the minus strand of NW_026068065.1, from coordinate 1,886,707 downwards.
TCTTCCTACATGGCAACACCCCTCACCCCTTCACCCCCCTTCCTAAGAGCTAGCAGTCCAGCTAGCTGAGACGGATTTCCTCAGGGACAGCCCCTGTGCCTGAATTTCTGATCCTCTTCTGCCATCTTGTGGCTGGAAGCTGAGCAAGCGGGCAAAGTTCTGCTTTCAACTCCCTGCCACACTGGGAATTGCAAGGCCTAATGGGAAAGGGAGAAAGGGGAAAGAGAGGGAAGCATGGGACAGAAAACTCTTCTCTTTCTTGTGGCAATCCTGTGGCTCTCCTGCCCATCACTCTAGAGAAATATATCAATATTAGTATGTATGTATGTACGTACATATGTGTATTGACAAGGTTTTCTCGTGTAGTTCAACATGGCCTTGAACTCACAACAATCTCCCTGATTCATGCTTCTCAGTGTTGGGGTTACAGGCATAAGTCATCACACTCAGAAATACTCATACTTTTAAACGTACATTGTTTGTCATCATCATCATTATTATCATTATCAACAGAGCTGTCAGAACAGCTAAGATCAAAAACATAAATGCCAGCTCATTCTGGCGAGGATTTGAAGGAAGGGGAACACTCTTCCACTGCTGGTGAGAGTGCAAACTTGTACAGCCCACTTTGAAAATCAAGATGGAAGTTTCTCAGAAAATTGGTAATCAACCTACCTCAAGTCCCAGCTATACCACTTCTGGACATATACCCAAAGGATGCTCCATCCTACCACAGGGACACTTGCTCAACTGTGTTCAAGGCAGATTTATTCGTAATAGCTAGAACCTGGAGACAACCTAGATGTCCATCAACCAAAGAATGGATAAAGAAAGCATGGTATATTTACACAATGGAGTACTACTCGACTGTTAAAAACAAGGACACCATGAAATTTGAAGGCAAATGGATAGAAGCTTTTTACTTTCACGAGGTCCCATTTATTGACTGTTGATCTTAGTGCCTGTGCTATAGGTGTTCTGTTCAGGAAGTTGTCTCCTGTAGCAATGAGTTCAAGGCTATTTCCCACTTTCTCTTCTGTGAGGTTCAGTGTATCTGGTTTTATGTTGAGGCCTTTGTTCCATTTGGACTTGAGTTTTGTGCAGGGTGATAGATATGGATCTATTTGCCTTGTTTTGTATGCAGACATCCAGTTAGACAAGCACCATTTGTTGAAGATGCTTTCTTTTTTTCATTGTATAATTTTGGCTTCTTTGTCAAAAATCAGATGTCCATAGGCATGGGGTTTACATCTGGGTCTTTGTTTCCATTGATCCACCTGTCTACTTTTATGCCAATATCATATGGTTTTTATTATTATAGCACTGTAGTAGAGCTTGAAATCAGGGACAGTGATACTTCCAGAAGTCCTTTTATTTTACAGGAATGTATTAGCTATTCTGGGCTTTCGTTTTTCCATGTGAAATTGAATATTGTTCTTTCAAAGTATGTAAAGAATTGTGTTGGGATTTTACTAGGGATTGCATTGAATCTGTGGATTACTTTTGGTAAGATGGTTGTTTTATTATGTTAATCCTGATTCTACTGATCAATGAGCATGGGAGATCTTTCCTTCTTCTTCAATCTCTTTCTTCAAAGACTTGGTCTCTTTGACATACAAGTCTTTCATTTGCTTGGTTATAGTTACCCAAAGATACCTTATATTGTTTGAGGTTATTAAGAAGGTTGTCGTTTCCATAATTTCTTTCTCAGCCCGTTTACCTTTTGTATATAGGAGGACTTACGATTTTTTTGAGTTAATCTTGTATCCAGTCACTTCACTAAAGTTGTTTATCAGCTGTAGGATTTCCTTGGTAGAATTTTTGGGGTAATTTATGTATATGATCATATCAACTGAGAATAACAATACTTTTACTTCTCCCTTTCTAATTTGTATCGCCTTGATCCCCTTCAGTTGCCTTGCTGTTCTAGCTAAAACTTCATGTGCTATCTTGAATAGATATGGAGAGAGTGGGCAGCCTTGTCCCATCCTTGATTTTAGTGGAATTCCTTTCAGTTTCTCTCCATTTAAGTTGACGTTGGCTGCCAGCTTGCTGTATATTACCTTTATTATATTTAGGTGGCGCCCAGACGTGTGGCTAACTGAATCCACAAAAAGCCTGAAAAAGCTTGGGAAAGAATGGAGTGAAGCATGTTTTCTTGGTAGCAGCAGTTTCTCGGGTCTCCTCTGCTTGTTAGAAGCAAGCAAGCACTCTCATCTAAGAGAGGCTTCCTGACTCAGCTTCAGCTGCAAAACCCTGCAGCTCATTAAGAGGTCCTGCCACAAAACACTTAAACGGTGTTGGTGAAAAGCTGAAACACATGCTTTTCGGTTTTCAGCCGTAGCAAGAAAAAAGCTGCGCCGATTTAAAATGCCGGCTTTCTGGGCC
>NW_026068065.1:1877202-1879241 GCF_014885135.2 Alexandromys fortis | reverse complement strand
ATTTAGGTATGTTCCTTGTGTCCCTGATCTCTCTAAGACTTTTATTGTGTTAGACTTCATAAAAGGGTTTTTCAGAATCTAATGAGACGAACATGAGATTTTTTTCCTTTCAGTTTGTTCATATGGTGGATTACATTGACAGATTCTCATATGTTGAACCATCCCTGCATGTCTGGGATGAAGCCCACTTGATCATAGTAGATGATCTTTTTGATATGTTCTTGGATTTGATTTGCCAGTATTTTGTTGAGTATTTTTGCATCAATGTTCATGATGGAAATTGGTCTGTAATTCTTTTTCTTTGTTGAGTCTTTGTGTGGTTTGGGTATCAGGATAACTGTTGGAGGGAACCACTTGTTGGTTCCCGACCACCTGGCTAGCTTAGACCTGAAATAATCACACAGAAACTGTATTAATTAAATCACTGCTTGGCCTATTAGCTCTATCTTCTTACTGGCTAACTCTTACATCTTAATTTAACCCATTTCTACTAATCTGTGTATTGCCACGTGGCTATGGCTTACCAGCTAAAGTTTCCAGCGTCTGACTCTGGCAGTGGCTCTAAGGCATCTTCTGACTCTGCCCTTCTTCCTCCCAGCATTCAGCCTAGCTTTCCCTGCCTACCTAAGTTCTGCCTTGCTATAGGTCCAAAGCAATTTCTTTATTCATTAATGGTAATCACAGCACACAGAGGAGACTCCCACATCAGGTAACTTTGAGCTCATAAAATGAATTTGACAATGTTTCTTTTGTTTCTATTTTGTGGAATAGTTTAAGGAGTATTAATATTAGCTCTTCTTTGAAAGCCTGGTAGAATTCTGAACTGAAACCATCTGGGCCTGGGTTTTTTTTTGGGGGGGGGAGACTTTTAATGACTGCTTCTTTTTACTTAGGGGTTATAGGCCTATTTAAATTGTTTATTGGTTCTTGATTTAACCATAGTAAGTAGTATCTATTGAAGAATTGTCCTATTTATTTATTTATTTATTTATTTATTTATTTTAGATTTTCCAGTTTTGTGGAATACAGGCTTTTGAAGTATGGCCTAATGATTCTTTAGATTTATGTTCCCCTTTTGTTTCTGATTTTGTTAACTTCGATATTCTCTCTTTGTCTTTTAGCTCGTTAGGGTAAGGGTTTGTCTATCTTGTTGATTTTCTCAAAGAACCAGCACTTTGTTTTATTGATTCTTTGTATTGTTTTCTTTGTTTCTATTTTATTGATTTCAGCCCTTATTTTAATTATTTCCTGCCATCTACTTCTCTTCAGTGTGATGGTTCTTTTTGATCTAGAGCTTTAAGTATATTGTTAGGTCACTAGTATGAAGTCTCTCCATATTCTTCATGAAGGTGATTAGTGCTATGAACCTTCATCTTAGCACTGCTTTCATTGTGGCCCATGAATTTGGGTACGTTATGCATTCATTTTCATTGAATTTTAGGAAGTCTTTAATTTCTTTCTGTGTTTCTTCCTTGACCCAGTGGTAACTCAGTAGAGAGTTGTTCGGTTTCCACAAGTTTGTAGGCTTTTTGTTGTTGTTGAAATCCAGCTTTAGTCCACGGTGGTCTGATAAGGTACATGGGGCTATTTTAATTTTCTTGTATCTGTTGGGACTTGCTTTGTGCCTGAACATTCCATGAGGTGCTGAGAAGAAGATATATTCTTTTGTGTTTGGGTGAAATGTTCTGTAGATATCTTAGGTCCATTTGAGTCATAACATCTGTTACCTCCCTTATTTCTCTGTTTAGTTTTTGTCTGGATGACTTGTCCAATGGAGTATTGAAGTCTCTCACAATTAATGTTTGAGGTTCGATGTGCAATTTGAGCTTTTGTAATGTTTCTTTTACAAATGTGGGTGCCCTTGCATTTGAGGCATAGATGTTAAGTATTGTAATATCCTCTTGGTAGACTTTTCATTTGATAATTATGAAATGTCCATATCCATCTCTTTTGATTAATTTTGGTTGGAAGTCTATTAGATGTCAGGATAGCTACACCAGCTTGCTTCTTAAGTCCATTTGATTGGAAAAAATTTTTTT
>NW_026068065.1:1864621-1869741 GCF_014885135.2 Alexandromys fortis | reverse complement strand
GGGGGGGGAGACTTTTAATGACTGCTTCTTTTTACTTAGGGGTTATAGGCCTATTTAAATTGTTTATTGGTTCTTGATTTAACCATAGTAAGTAGTATCTATTGAAGAATTGTCCTATTTATTTATTTATTTATTTATTTATTTATTTTAGATTTTCCAGTTTTGTGGAATACAGGCTTTTGAAGTATGGCCTAATGATTCTTTAGATTTATGTTCCCCTTTTGTTTCTGATTTTGTTAATTTCGATATTCTCTCTTTGTCTTTTACCTCGTTAGGGTAAGGGTTTGTCTATCTTGTTGATTTTCTCAAAGAACCAGCACTTTGTTTTATTGATTCTTTGTATTGTTTTCTTTGTTTCTATTTTATTGATTTCAGCCCTTATTTTAATTATTTCCTGCCATCTACTTCTCTTCAGTGTGATGGTTCTTTTTGATCTAGAGCTTTAAGTATATTGTTAGGTCACTAGTATGAAGTCTCTCCATATTCTTCATGAAGGTGATTAGTGCTATGAACCTTCATCTTAGCACTGCTTTCATTGTGGCCCATGAATTTGGGTACGTTATGCATTCATTTTCATTGAATTTTAGGAAGTCTTTAATTTCTTTCTGTGTTTCTTCCTTGACCCAGTGGTAACTCAGTAGAGAGTTGTTCGGTTTCCACAAGTTTGTAGGCTTTTTGTTGTTGTTGAAATCCAGCTTTAGTCCACGGTGGTCTGATAAGGTACATGGGGTTATTTTAATTTTCTTGTATCTGTTGGGACTTGCTTTGTGCCTGAACATTCCATGAGGTGCTGAGAAGAAGATATATTCTTTTGTGTTTGGGTGAAATGTTCTGTAGATATCTTAGGTCCATTTGAGTCATAACATCTGTTACCTCCCTTATTTCTCTGTTTAGTTTTTGTCTGGATGACTTGTCCAATGGAGTATTGAAGTCTCTCACAATTAATGTTTGAGGTTCGATGTGCAATTTGAGCTTTTGTAATGTTTCTTTTACAAATGTGGGTGCCCTTGCATTTGAGGCATAGATGTTAAGTATTGTAATATCCTCTTGGTAGACTTTTCATTTGATAATTATGAAATGTCCATATCCATCTCTTTTGATTAATTTTGGTTGGAAGTCTATTAGATGTCAGGATAGCTACACCAGCTTGCTTCTTAAGTCCATTTGATTGGAAAAAATTTTTTTTCCAATTCTTTACTCTGAGGTAATGTCTATTTTTGGTATTGAGGTGTTTTTCTTTTATGCAACAGAAGGGTGAATCCTGTTTTCATATCCATTTTGTTACCCTGTGTCTTTTTATTGGGGAATTGAGTCATAGATTAATGACCAATGGTTGTCAATTCCTGTTTTATTGTTGTTGTTGCTGCTGTTGCTGTTACTGCTGGTGGTGGTGGTGGTGGTGGTGGTGGTTGTGTGTGTGTGTCACTTCTTTGGGTTTTGCTGATATGAGATTATTTATTGCTTATGTTTTGGTGGGTATAGTTAACCTCCGTGGGTTGGAATTTTCCTTCTAGTATCTTTTTTCTTTGTTTTGTATCTTTAGTGTTTTGATTATTATGAGTACTTTTTTCTAGTCCTATTTGGTGTTCAGTAAGCTTCTTTTTAAAAGTATTTTCTAGGATTTATTTTATTTATTTATTATGCATACAGTGTTCTTTCTACCTGCATGTACCTGCACACCAGAAAAGGACATCAGATCTCGTTACAGATGGTTGTAAGCCACCATATGGTTGCTGGGAATTGAACTCAGGACTTCCAGAGTAATAGTCAGTGCTCTTAACTACTGAGCCATCTCTCCAGCCCCCTCTGTAAGCTTCTTGTGCCTTTATAGGCATGTCCCTATTTAGGTTAGGAAAATTTTCTTCTATGATTTTGTTAAAGATATTTTCTGGGTCTTTGAGCTGGTTTTCTTTTCCTTCTTCTATTTGCATTTATCTTAGGCTTGATCTTTCCATAGTGTCCCAGATTTACTGGATGGTTTGTATTAGGAATTTTTTAGATTTAGCATTTTCTCTGACCAGTGAATCTAATTCTTCTATCATATCTTCAATTCCTGAGAGTCTCTCTTACATCTCTTGTATTTTATTACAGTGTTTTGGGTTTTTTTTTTTCTCTGTAGCTTTGGTGCCTGTCCTGGAACTAGCTCTTGTAGACCAGGCTGGCCTTGAACTCACAGAGATCAGTTTGCCTCTGCCTCCCAAGCACAGGGATTAAAGGCTTAAGCCACCATTGCCTGGATCTCTTGTATTCTGATGTTGCAGCCTGCCTCTGTAGTTCCTGTTCATTTACCCTGATTTTCTTGTGACTTTCAGACAAAGAACTTTCTTTCTTCTTTCTCCTTGTTGGAGTAGGTGTGGCCTTTCACTGTGCGGGCGGGCTTTGAGGTCTCATATGTTTAAGTTATGCCCAGTGTGATTGACAGCTCACCTTCTGTTGCCTGCAGATCAAGATGTAAATCTTTCAGCTCCTTCTCCAGCACCACGCCTGCCTGCACGCCACCCGCCATGATGATAATGGACTGAATCTCTGAACTGTAAGATAGCCACAATTAAAAATTTTACTTTATAAGAATTGCCATGTGTTGGAGACTGTAGACCATTGGACCCTGAATTTTCTGTAAACAACTTGTTTTCCTCTGCTCTGAGCAGCCTGCAGCTACTCTAAGCACGAGACCCTGATGGCAGGGAAGTGGTTTCTAGTGAAGCCTGCATCTGAAAGATCTCGAGAGCTGGAGCGTGGCCAGAGCCCTAGATAAGCTGACAATAAAGGGGGCATTCTTGGGAAACTTAAGGATGACCCGTGTCTCTGTCTCTGTGTGTCTCTGTCAATCCCCAGGCCCTTGCCTGGCTTGTGAACCGACCGGTAGTGCAGGCGCTACAGCCATGGTCATGATGTCTCTTCACAGCAATAGAAACCCTAAGACAGAAGTTGAAACCAAGACTGGAGTATTGCTGTGATAGGCCTAACCGTGCCTTTGTTTGAAGGAATATGAACTTTGTGTCTATGGATTAGAAAAGCAGTTGAACACTTTAAATAGGGCTTAATGGGTCATACTAGTAGTAACCTGGAAGACAGTGGTGCTGAGAGTGACTTGAACTGTGGATGCCTGGCTCAAGAGGTTTCAGAGTAGAAGAATGTTAGTACATTGCCTAGAGACCAGTCTTGTGGTATTTTGGTGAAGATTATGGCTGCTTTCTGCCCTTGTCAGAAGAGTTGGCCTGAAGCTAAAGTGAAGAGATTTGAATTAATTCTGCTGGCAGAGGAAATCTTAAAACAGCCTCGTGTAGGCTCTGTTGTGTGGCTAGTAGTGTTAATGCTAATGGAGATTTATAATGAAAGCAAGCAAGTAGCAGACCGTGGCAGCTTTGGTCACGTGGTTCTGGCTTAAGAGTCAAGGAAAGAAGAAAGGGGTTATGGAATCTTCCTCGGGGACTAAGGAAAGGTCCTGAGGCCAGGCATGTGTTAGGGGTGTCCCTGCATGGAAGCCCAGAGAGGCCATTGTGTGAAGCTGTGAAGATGAAGCCCAGATTGCCTTGGAGAACCCAAAATTTTGGAGATGCCAGAGTAAAGGGAGACCTGCCAAGGAAAGCTGCTAACAGGAAGTGGAAACATCCCAAGAGAGAGAAGTGTGCTGTAGTCAACAGAGCTGGAAGGATAGGGAATCTGAAGAGTGTTTTGACTTTAGAAACAGAGATAGAGTTTGGAGTTTGCCCAGCTGGTTTTCAGTCTTGCTTTGGTCCAGTATTTCCTCACTATGCTCCCTTCCCTACATTTTGGAATGGTAATGTATAAATCCTGTGCCATATGTTGGAAGTATGTGGTCTGTCCTTTTGTTTTGACTTTATAGGGGATTACAGTTAAGAGACTGAATGAACCTCAGACGAGACTTTAAACTGTGTACTTGTAAATACTGTTGAGACTGTGATAGACTATGGGGACTTTTGAAGTTGGACTAAATGAATTTTTCATTATATCATGTTTACAAGCCTTTGGGGGCCAGGTGATGTAGAAGAGTCATCTGTCTATGTGTTACTTTCATTGGTTAATAAAGAAACTGCCTTGGCCCTTTAATAGGACAGAAAGTTAGGTAGGCTGAGTAGACAGAACAGAATTCTGGGAGAAAGAAGCAGATTCAGAGTGTCGCCATGCCTCTCCTCTCCAAGATGGAGGCAGGTTAAGATCCTTCCTGGTAATCCACCACCTCGTGGTGCTACATTCATTAATAGAAATGGGTTAATCAAGATATGAGAATTAGCCAGTAAGAAGCTAGAGCTAAGGGGCCAAGCAGTGTTTAAAAGAATGCAGTTTCTGTGTAATTATTTCAGGGCATAAGCTAGCCGGTGGCTGGGACCCAGGGAGCAGGCTGTAGCCCGCAGTTCCATCTATAGCCAGAAAGTGGGATATGGTGGTTTGAATAGGAATGGCACCATGGGCTCATGTGTTTGAATGGTTAGCCTATAGAGAGTGGCACTATTGTTGAAGGAAGTGTGGCACTGTGCGGTCAGACTTTGGGGTCTCATATGCTCAAGCTATACCCAGTGTGGTAAACAGTTCACTTCCTGCTGCCTTTGGATCTACATTTAGAACTCTCAGCTCCTTCTCCAGCATCATGTCTGCTTTCATGCCACCCTCCACCTCTGAACTGTAAGATAGCCCAATTAAATGTTTTCTTTTATTAGAGTTGCTGCGATCAATAGCAACTTCACAGCGATAGAACCCTAACTAAGACATAGATGGATAAATACATCAGAGCCAATAGATATCCCACCCCAGCCCATGTATCCAAACAGGAAACAACATTTTCTGAAGGGTTTTAGCAACAGGAGACAAGAGGCCATTGTGAGATGACTCTAAGGGGCAGAGGAGCCCTCAGGCTGTATTGGGTTATGGGTAGGAACCATGGATGTGTTGAAATAGGAGCGGCGGGGCTGCGTCCCCAACACCCTGGCCGCTTGGCTAGCTTATGCCCGAAATAACAACACACAAACTGTATTCATTTAAGAACTGCTTGGCCCATGAACTCTAGCCCTTACAGGCTAATTCTCACACCTGGACTAGCCCATTTCTAATGATGTGTGTAAGCACCCCAAGGTGCGCTTACCGGGAAGAGTCTAGCCTAC
>NW_026068065.1:1849717-1863987 GCF_014885135.2 Alexandromys fortis | reverse complement strand
TTTTTTGATTTTTCGAGACAGGGTTTCTCCGTAGCTTTTTTTGGTTCCTGTCCTGGAACTAGCTCTTGTAGACCAGGCTGACCTCGAACTCACAGAGATCCACCTGCCTCTGCCTCCCGAGTGCTGGGATTAAAGGTGTGCGCCACCACCGCCTGGCGATTGGTTGCTTCTTTTACCTTTGTTAGAAGCATGGGTGTTTCCCCTTCCCCTTTACCATATACTTGACAAAGCTTCAGTTTGTGGTTTTCCACATTTTAACCCTTATTCCTTAATAAATAGTAAGTGGAATTCTGTCCCCCCACCCCCCAAGTGTTCCATCGCATGCCCACTGGGTGACATGACCACATGTTCTTTACCTCGTTAGGAGCAGTGACACCAGTTCAGGTTAGGAGAGTTCTTTAAGGGGAGGAATAGGAGGAGCAAAAACAGACCCTCAACCTCACACTTCTTTTCTCTTGAACCAAACGATCTGGTTGGCCAACTCTCACTGCACTCTGATTCCCGTGGTGGGTGTGGTGTTACCCTCCAAGTACATCAGGAAAGGGGACTGGCTCCACTGACTTCCCTCTGGTGTCCTGTGAATGGCACAGCTGCCTGTTCACCATTCAGTAGTGAATGTCAGGACAATGATCCCCGTGGGGCCATGCCTGCGGACACTGCCCTCCTACCTGCTTCGGGAACTGGATGCTGTCCTTGACCTTGGTCTCCAGTGGGGTTGGAGGCTATTGCACTGGTTGACTGTTCGTCGAGCCAAGATCAGGTCTGCCTCATCGACAAGCTCTGCCTTTGCTGCTGTCCTTCACCAGTTTTCTAGCAGGGTTTGGATCTTAACCTTCACCACCTGCCCTCCCTGCCCGGCTCTTTCCAGGTGCTCATCCTCATTCTGTCTTTGCTCTCTCCTTGAACTTCTCCTGGGCCATGATGAGCCTGCAGAGATGGACATGGTGACACTGCAGAGGTTGGAATGGGGGCACTGCAGAGGTGGAAATGGGTACTGCAGAGGTGGGAATAGGATTACTGCAGAGGTGGGAATGGGGTACTGCAGAGGTGGGAATGGGGGCACTGCAGAGGTGGAAATAGGATTACTGCAGAGGTGGAATGGGAGCACTGCAGAGGTGGGAATGGTGTTATTGCAGAGGTGGGAATGGGGGCACTGCAGAGGTGGAAATAGGATTACTGCAGAGGTGGGAATGGGGGCACTGCAGAGGTGGGAATGGGGGCACTGCAGAGGTGGGAATGGGGGCACTGCAGAGGTGGAAGCACACCAGGAACAGTCTGGAGAGGACATAAAAGTCTGCATTACTCTTGTCTCTTATATAGGCTTTTAACTTTAGCGTCCATGTATTCAGTACTAGTGTAAGGAGACAGAATTGGTTTTAATGTTTGTTTTGTATGTTTTGATTTTGCTTATCCACTTTATAAACTTTTTCTTTGTAGATATCTGGGATTTTATCCTTAGGTAAGCACAGTATTAAAGAACTGGTTTTTTAAGTTCTTCCTTCCTGGTCTGTTTACTCTCTAGTTCCTTTTGTTGCCAGCAGAACTTGAGATCTGTGTTTTAAAAAAGTCTGGAGAGTCCACGTCCTTTCCCTTTCTGATCTAAGTGTGACAGCATTAGCTATTGCCCCGCCCACCCCACTGACCCTACCCACCCACCCCTGCCTACCCCACTGACTACCCACCCACCCCACTGACCCTGCCCACCCAACCCCACACCTGTGAGAGGAGAGTTAAAGGTTTGCTTCCTTCCTTCATCTTTGTGTATGTATGTTACATGTGTATTGCTGGAGATTGGGCCAAGTGTGCTGTCTACCAGATATACTCCTAGTTTCACACAGAATAGTCTTACCACGAATGTATATGGCATCTGCTCAAATACATGTTATGCATGCATTGATTGGATTATGCAAAACTTCTTAATCTATGGATTAGACTAATTGTTTTTCAAATACTGAATTAGCTTTGCACCCTGACAAACTTCTTCTTGGTTATGATATATAACCCTCTTTCTTGGGGGGGGGACGACAAAATCTACATGGCCCAGACTAACTTCTACCTTGTGATCCTCCTGCCTCAGCCCTCTGAGTACTGGAATTATAAGGACGTACCACCACAGGTAATTTTTTAACTCTTCTATGTGTTGATTATATTTGCTAGTATTTTGTTTACAGTTTTTGTGTTTAGATTCACGAGGGACATTAATCTTTTGTTTCATTTTTTGTTTGTCTGCTATTGCTGCTGGCTTTAATGTCAGAGTAACTCCAGCTTTGTGAGAAGAGGGACGTGCCCCCTCCACTGGGACTTCCTTTCCAGGAAGTTTTAAGTTCCTGGTTCTGATCCACCCATGGTTATGGGCTTTGCTGGCCATCTGTGTCATACGATGCGAGTCTCGAGCTTGTGTTTTCCAAGGATTTGGTCCACTTTATCGAAATCATCCGTAGCGTTTGTGAAGAACTCTCCGTTCTTCCTTTTGTCACAGGTGTGGGATTTTCGCCAATGGTGCTTGACACCCTTTTTAGCTACAGATCCCACCTCATGGCAACATTTCCAAGCCTGCTGAGAATGTCCTGCTTGTGGCAGGAGTCAGTGCAAATGTGAGGCATTCCTCCTGTGTTTAAACCATCACTCCCTCAGGGGTCTGATTGTAGGACGTGTTGTTAGTAGCATCACGGTAGCCAGCTACTTGTGCAGGAAAGCCAGCGAGGCAGAGCAGCAAAGCTTTCCTTGTACTGTTTCCTGAGGAAAAGCACCAAGTTCTTTAAGTCCAAACCTTCTTCGGAACCTCTTGCCACGGTGAGCCATTGAAAACATCTCACGTGGTGCAAGCTTGTAGCAGGACTCCTGTGGCTTACCTCTCACTTGTGGAATGCTCCTGGAGTCTGTGGTTTAAGGCTCTTGTCTTTATCCAATAACCAGGCTGGTGACATCCAGCGACACAAACTAAGGGCAAGGCGATTCCTTGCTAGCTGGGGGACAAACAAAGGTGCCATTGTCAGGCCTCAGCGTGGTGGAGCCACACTTCCCTGGGAGTGAAGGTGGTCATTCAGTGCTGTGTGCCCACGGACACAGAGTGCCACGCTGTTGGAAAAAAAGATGTGTAGAGCTATCTTCATTTCTGACTTTAGAAAAACATCACGAAAACTAAATAGAATTTCATGTGCTTTCTTCTGCCAGGCCAGGGACCACAAATGCCCTGTACTATGTCCCAGCCCTATGTCCCTCCATTGCCCATGCTGGCACATTCAGTGTGCCGGTTTTCTTCCCCTGCACTTCTCTGAAGTCTCCTGTTTCCTGAAGATACGGGTTTACAGGCCCAGCACTGCTGATGAACTTGCATTTGGCATATGGACAGTCTATGTTCTCATCCCAGATGTTTCCGATGAATCACCAGGTTGGGAGACAAGAGCTTCAATAGTGAATTAGCCTTAATTAATCATCCAGCAAGAAGTTCCCATGGCTAACCCTGCTGTCTGATGCAGTCGCTAGGAGGAAACAGTGTAGAGGAGCCATTCCGACCCTCAGCTGCCAAGGTGAGGAGTGCGGGTTCAACTTGGGTCTTCAGGATCCAAAGAGCACGCAAGCCCTCCCCGCAACACTGAGGAAATCAAGTCTCTCGGAGCTGAGACCCATTCTGCTGTCCTCAGCCATGATACAGACCTTCCTGCCACCTGCAAAGCTTGGTGGAGGGTGAACAAAGGCTGGAGACAGCCCCTCTTTCGCTCTTGTCACGTGATCTTTGCGAAGGGCTCTTGCTATGTAGCCCTGCTGGCCTGAAACGACAGATAGACTGGGCTGGCCTCAGACCCGTGGGGATCCTTCCATTTTAGCCCTCTCCCCCCCGCACCCCTTTATTACAGACATCTGCCACAACGTCTAGCCTATCCTAGCCAGCCGCAGCTCTTTGAACGGGACAGGGACAGGCTATGGGAACAGAATAGATCTGAGGACTCCTCACTCCCACAACCCTGGAGCTCCATTTCCAGCCTTGAGGTACAATGGAGGAGACGGAAACGGGGGTAGGAGGTGGCATCTGAGGTCAGGGCAGAGCCTAGGAGGGCTTGGCTTTTCTGGATCCAGGGTCAAGGAGGGTTCATCCTAAGGACCGTGCCATGGGTTTGTCACACTGGCTGCAACAGAAAGGCCTGTCTGACTGGCTGGCCTCAGATCACGCTGGGGCCTCTAACCTATGACAACAAAGACGGCATTGCCCTGGTCCTCTCTCTGTCTCTCACTGGTAGATTGATGGCTTTCCCCATCCGTGCCACAGCAAACCTTCCCATCCATCTTCAGGGTTGACCAGAGGATACAGAAATGGGTGGGGCTATGCTGGGACTTTAGCCAAACACTGAGTCTATTTTGTCCTGAACTTAATATTGTTTTAATGTGGTTCGATGCTCATTTTCTGGTGTGAAATCTGATTATATCAGTACTGCAAAAGTACGAGCAATTATTTTTTAATTCTACAGACTATGTTACTCTAATCAACAGAAATCAGCCGATACTCCTTTAGTAAATAAATTTAATATTCTGCATGCTACAGAGTTTGGTTAAAAACACGATAGGTTATTAGTGCAAGCTGAGGGGTACATTTTGATGACAGCAGCAGTTTTTACACTCTGCCCTCTGAATTTTGGATTCTAAAAGGGAATTGTTAAGTCTGGAGGGCAATTCATGTCCGACTCCTCTTTAAAAATTCAGAAAAATAATATTCTAGCCACACCTCCCCTTCTGAGTTTCTGGAGCAACTGGTCATTTCTCTTGGTGGAGCACTCAGTAAGAGTTAATCAGGGGGCGATGAGTGGCAGGGCTTAGCACTCTGTGCCTCTCCTCAACAGTGCCCTCCCTCCGTCAATCCTCTACCTTCTCCTGTGATTCCGGGCTGAGAACCCTCCATGCCCCCAGCTAGGTCGCTCTGGATGCTGACTATATTAGGTCTATGTGTTCCTGAGAGGCTGTGAGTCCACCTTGGCCAGGCGGGGGGTGGGGGGGTGGGGGGTGGGAGGGGTTCCCATTCTCACTGATGTATATGTCTGCCTGGGCCACACTGCTGGCGCAGCCTGGATGCCAAGACTTGTTTGCATGGTTCAGTGGTCCTTGTTGATCTGTATACAATACCCCCCCCCATTCAGCTGTATGAAATAACCTCCCCTTCTCTTCAACCGTCTATAAAAAATGTGCCGAGCTCCCTTAGTGAGCCTGCCCTGCTGGATCTCCGCTTCTTCGTGCATCTGTCTTTTCTTCTCCCCCTCTTGGCCTCCAGTCAGGTCAAGGCCCTGGCACCGGGCTGGATTTGGTAGCAGTCAGTGAAGAACTGGAGGTGGGAGTTGGGAAAAAGATGCATTTGGGGGAATAATCCACCTCAGGTGGTCTTTATACCTAGCGGAATCAAGAAAGAGTGTGAGGGGCTGGAGAAACAGCAGCTGCTAAGAGCACTTGCTCTTGAGAGGACTCAGGTTCGATTCCCAGCACCCACATGGTGGTTCACAACTCTCCATAGCTCCAGTTCCAGGAAATATAAATCTCCCTTTTGCCTTCCTCTGGCACCAGGCACACACGTGGTGCACATCCATCCATCCAGGTAAACTTACATATGAAATAAATAAATCTAAAAAAAAATAGTGTGCCGAGGATGCTGTATGTCAACACCTTCCTCTAACACTGAGTGTAAGCTTCACAGCTGCCACCAGAGGGCAATGTAGAGCAAAAGCCCTCACCAGCTGCAGTACCTCCACCACGGGCTGCTCAGCATAGGCAGAAACTAACCTGTTATAAACAATCCAGTCTCAGGTGTTCTATTACAGTGACCCCAGACAGCCAATAAGACACCATTTGCATTTCTGGGCCTTGCTCTTTCAGGCAGCGTTTCCAGAAGCTGCATGACGCATGTGTGGTATTACAAAGGGTTGTGTCCTTGTGTGCTTTCCATTGCTATGATAAACATCATGACCTTAAGTGACCTGGGGAAGAAGGGGTTGATTTCACCGTCCGGTGGCAGTATTTCATGAAGAGAAGCAGAGGTGGGAAGGAGAAACTGAAGCAGTGGACACTAAGAAACACGTTTTTTTCCCCTTTGTTTTTTTTGCCTGCTTTCCTATACAACCCAGGAACACCTGCCCACGGGTAGCACCGCCCCCAGTGGGCTGGGCCCTCCCACATCAATCATTAATCAAGAAAATGCTAGCCAGCAGTGGTGGCCGCACACCTTTAATCCCAGCACTCGGGAGGCGGAGGCAGGTGGATCTCTGAGTTTGAGACCAGCCTGGTCAACAGAGTGAGTTCCAGGACAGCCAGGACTATTGCACAAAGTAAACCCTGTCTTAAAAAATACAAAATAAAAACAAGAAAAGAAAGAAAAAAAAATACCTCCACAGACTTGCCTCCAGATGGATCTAATGGAGGAGGCATTTTCTCAATTGAAGTTCCCTCCTCCTGGATGACTACAGTTTGTGTTAAAGTTGACAAAACGCTGCGCAGCGCAGATGGGCATAGGCCGAGACTCCAGTTGTGTTTCCCAAGTCCAATGCTCAAACGCAGAAACAGCGCTGTCGTTCTCCATGGTTGTTTTGGACCAGGCGGGCTATGGGAGCGAGAGCAGAGGCAGTGCCCTCCCTCAGAGATGGAGCTGAAGCTTGCCAACCGGAGGGAACTAATCTTGGGACCACATTCCACGCTTGAAATGACTGCGGATCTCTAAAGGTTTTGGTCACAGGAGCTGGGGGCGCTAGACCCCATGACCACGTTAGAAGGGAAAGCAAGTGTTTCCCAGGCTGATGGCACACACACCTGTGATCCCGGCGCTCAGGAGCATTGCAAGTTTGATGTCAGGTGGGCTGTCTCAAAGAAAACAAGACATTTTAAATAATATTTATGGAGCATACTTATTATTTTTAAGAGTTAAATTAACATTTTTTCCAAACTGAGAAGGAGCTCCCTCGGGCATGCCTTTGCCCTGGGAGGGGATGAGCCTCCTCCCACCGAGCACACGACTGGTGAACGTGGGGCAGGAAACCACGGGCAGCAACAGAAGGTGCTGCCTGGTTCTGTTCTGTTGTTACCACGGGTGAGGAAGCAAAGCAGGAGCCTCTTGCCTCCGGGAGGGAAAGGCGCAGAGAGGCCTGGTGATAGCATCGTGTGTCTGTGTCCTGGGCATCAAGACCCCTAAGTACAGCAGGCTTGGCAATCCCTTGAAAAGGCTTCTCAATCAATCAGATACTGTGAGTCGAGGGCCCAGGCTGCAGAGTCAGATAACACGCTTGCTGGCTGCATCATCACAGGACAGACACATCCTGCTGAACATCAGAATCCCACGGGGAGCGTTAAAGGACTTGGGTGCGAGGCTCCCCATCTCCAGGGATGCCTGACTGGAGGTGGCCCAGGCCTGGGAATAAGCAGCACTGAGATTTCCCAGCCGGCAAGCCTAGACCTCCCTGTCAGTTCACCACAGCGACCACAAGATGGTGCTCTCTTCATAAGAAATGGCTGGTGTCTACCAACCGGAGCAACTATTTCTGTATTAGGCTGTGCTGAAAGAAAGGATTTAAGGCATCTCAGGGAGCCCTGCGTCCTTGAGTGCGACTCCAATGTGTGTCTTAGCAACTCAGCTCTGATTTTGTGGTTTTCTGGCCTCAGTTTCCCTGACTGTAAAATGGGGATAATAGTGCCTGCATCTCAGAAGAGAGTCGCAAGGAATAAATGAGCTATCTAATGAAGAAATTAGCACTGATAAGTGCCGTATGACTGTTTAATAAGTAAATGTGAGCATATCTACTTACTCCTGTTAGATGCAAAGATTGTAAACTTCTATTGTTGTCACACCTGTAAGTACCAGGGCGGAAGCAGAGCAAGGTGGGGAGAGGGAGATTTCAGAAAGATCGAAGCATTTCCTTATGATTCCGCCGAGAATGCCTAAATGTGATTCTGCAGTACTTACTCAGAAATCGTTCAAAATTATGTAAGTCCCCATGTTATCGATCTCATGGTTGTCACCAGCAAATGAGGTCATTCATGGTCTGTTGTTTTTGTTTTGTTTTTTTAATCACAAGAAGAAAGCAATGAATTAAGTTTTTCTTTTTCTAAGAAAAGTTGTCCTGTTTTTTCCTGTTTATTTTTTGTCAAGTTTGGGGTGGGAGGTGAGTTAGGAGGATGCAGAGGCACCTGGCACTTCTGGAGCTGAGTTAGGAGGATACTGAGGCACCTGGCACTTCTGGAGGTGAGTTAGGAGGATGCGAAGGCACCTGGCACTTCTGGAGGTGAGTTAGGAGGATGCTGAGGGCACTGGCACTTCTGGAGGTGAGTTAGGAGGATGCTGAGGCACCTGGCACTTCTGGAGGTGAGTTAGGAGGATGCTGAGGCCCCTGGCACTTCTGGAGGTGAGTTAGGAGGATGCTGAGGGCCCTGGCACTTCTGGAGGTGAGTTAGGAGGATGCTGAGGGCCCTGGCACTTCTGGAGGTGAGTTAGGAGGATGCTGAGGCACCTGGCACTTCTGGAGCCAGGCCTCCTGGCCTGAGTCTCGGGTGAGTAGAGCCTTCGTTCCACTGCAATGCTTGCTGGGATCTTGTCTCTCAACCCACATGCTGAGCACTTCCAGTGAGAACATGGGTTCCTAACTGTTCTGCAACCCCAGAGGAAAGACTGGAGAGTTGCGAATGTCACAGATCACAGCTGGAAGAAAGACTAAAGTGAGGCTTCCCAGTTGGGGTTGTTACATGCTGCACTTCGGTCTTAGAGGTGGGGTGTCCCTAACTAAAAAGTGAAGCCCTAAGGTGTTCCACAACCTGGAACTATTGATATACTGACTGATAGGCCAAGTGGAAAATTCCATGTCTCACCTCTTATCATGATCAAAATGCAGGCCCGGGGGCTGGAGAGATGTCTCAGCAGTTACATCTTCACACAGCCTAAAGGAATATTCCACAACCCCCACCTTTTCCTCTTCAACCTGTGCGTCCTTCCGAAGCTCCGCACTGAAGACAACCTCCTCTAGCAGAAGCCCACCCCATTGCCATGTGCACAGGGTGCTGAGCTCTCCCACTGGAGTCTCCAAACAAGCTTTCACGGTCCAAACCCGGACCAGAACAAAGAACTCCACACACTCAGGGAGTTTCCTTTTCTGTCAGTCCTCTGTCCAGCTGTCTATCCATCCATATTGTCTTTTTATTAAAGTAAGAAAAAAGAAATGTGAAAAGCAAAAGGTAAGTTTTAGAACTGGGGTGTGCCTGGGTGAGACAGCTCAGTGGTGTTGTACTTACCTAGCATGGGGGAAGGCCCTGAGTTTGGTATCCAGAACCACAAAAATCCATCCATCTGCTCACCCACCCATCTGTCCACCCCTCCATCTGTCCACATATCCAACCGTCCACCCATCCATCCATCCATCCATCCATCCATCCACCCACCCACCTGCCCATCTATCCATCCATCTGCCCATCCATCCATCCATCCGCCCATCTGCCCATCCATCCATCCATCCATCCATCCATCCATCCATCCATCTGCCCATCCGTCCGTCCGTCCATCTGCCCATCCGTCCGTCCATCCATCTGCCCATCCATCCATCTGCCCATCCATCCATCCATCCATCCATCCATCCATCCATCCATCCATCCATCCATCCATCCGTTCATCTGTATGTATATGCATACACTGTTACACCACATTTAACTTTCAGGAAGCCCTAATTCAAACTTTTTCCATGCTTAGGTACCCCACTCATCTATCTGTTTGACATAAAAGAGTTAATATCCAAAACAGAATGGTGAGGACAGATCCCTCCCATTAGATGACAAGTAGCCTCAAAGAACCCATTTACATCGACAGGTATGTGATTATTAGACTACTCTCCCAAATAGTTGATTTTCATATCATCTGGGGGTTTCAGGGTTTTTCTTTTCTGAAGGGGATTAAAAAGATCTTTTTAAAAAAATTAGTTATTATTTGCATGTGTATGTGTTGAGTACAGGCTTAGTGTGGCAGTCAGAGAATAACACTGGGACTCTGATTTTCTTCTTCAACTGTGGGTTCCGACCCACATTGTCAGGATTGTGCAGCGAGCCCTTTGGTCTGCTGAGCTATCTCACTGGCCCAGGGTTTAAGATTATTTTTCTCTTTTAAAAATAATACTTTTTTTTACAATTTATATATATGCATATTTGTCTATGTGGGTATATAAATGGGCATGAACATGCAGGTGCCCCAGAGGCTGGAAGATGTCTGTGGGTGTGTGGTGGGCATGGGCATGTGGTGCCCCTGGGGGCTGGAAGATGTCTCTGTGGGTATGTGGTGGGCATGGGCATGCAGGTGCCCCTGGGGGCTGGAAGAAGGCATCAAATCCTTGGGGGTTGGAGTCATAAGTGGTTTTGAGCCATCTGACACAGATGCTAGGAACTGAACTCTGGTCCTCTGAGAGATCAGCAAGTGTTCTTAGCTGCTGAGCCATCTCTCCCACCCTTTAACAGCTATAAGCCAAATCCCCTTTTGTGATAATATTTAGCAAAGACAGGTTTTACTTAAGTGACTCAGACAAACTGAGTGAGGGAGAAATCAGCTTTTATTTACGGATCTTCAAGTGTTCTCTCCTGTTTCCCGCGAGGTCCAGCTCTGCAGACTCAGCATCCAGGGCTGGCAGTGAACTCTGCAGTGAGAGTGGGCGTGGCTGACACAGTAGGGCACCTGGGGTGATGGGGTTCACTCTGCTACTGGTATGGCTGTGGCTCTGCCTCCTCCGGTGGCTCCGACAACACATTCCTGGTACCTGCCCTCCTTGGCTAGCAGAGGGGATACCTGCCTGGTAGCTGGAACTTTCCACTTATTCCTTCCCTGACGGTTTTGTGATCCACGTCCTCATTGACCAGGTATTGCCTGCTAACCTGGTTCTATAGGTTAGAACACAGATTCTCTCTAGCACAGAGGAATCCACCAGGCCTGGAGGTGACCGCAACTCGTAACCGACCAACAAACAGGAATATGGAGGCCAATGTAAAATGCTGTCCCCTTCAGTTTCCAAGGTGTGGCTACTGTGCAGCCTGACTGGAGGTGCCCAGGCTGCTGCACTTGCTGCCTGCATGTGTGCAGGTTCAGTCAGGTGCAGCATGTCAGGTTCTACAGTAATCTTCAGGAGCCATGATTCATTTTAGATGCAGAAAGCAGTCCAAATAAACGGGCAAAACATGGATCTACAAAGACGGGACCTCAGGGTCCTTGTCCACCGCCTCAGGTGACCAGAGTTTGCAGGACAAAGTGCACAGTCGGTGATGAGGAGATGATGTCGTCAAGTCTCGCAGCCTTCACCAGTCGCCCGTCCTTATTCAGGCGACAATGACCTTACTTCTTGCTTCTGTCCCCTTCGATCCAGTACTGCTCAGTTTGCATCTCTGTGAGCCGGGAAATGGTGCGCTGGAATGCGAAGATCTCCTCCTCCCCAGTGAACATGGAGAGGCCTGCCGAGTCCTGAAAGCAGGCAGAGCAGACAAAGCAAGGCCCAGTGAAAGCCGGTCCCTGCGAACCCGGGCTAAGAAAACCTCCAGGCTTATCTATTTAGATCTTTTTTTTTCATACACAATCTCTTAAATGAGACTAAAATGTTAATTGATCTAAACTAATAGGTAATTAATAAAACCAGGAAGAAAAAAAATATCTGATCAAAGCTGAAACAGAAACCAAAAGATTCTACTCAGAAGGAGGTTCTCTGCAAACTCCAAAGGAACATGCTGGAAAGAAATCTCTCTCCAAAGGTAGCTAATGGCAAAAGTGATTGTTTTGCTAGGCATGGTGACTTACCCTATAATCCCAGAACTCCATAGGTGAAGACAGGAAGGTGCAATCTCAAAGTTAACAACCCCCAAAAGAAAACCAGCAGTTGTGGAAAGTTAGGAAGCCCTGGACAGATCCCTGGGGAGCCTTTTCTAGATTGAGTGACTGGAAGGTCCTGTGGGTCCTGACTCTGGAGAGCCTGCCTGAAATCTGGCTTTGCAAAGACTGGAGCTGCTTTTGGTCCTTAGCTACTGGAATATTGGTAACCTTGCTGAAGGGTATATTGGGGACGCCTCCTGCTGTGAAGCCAGACAACACCCTTGGCCTGAAGACGTCAACATGAGCTTGTGGATGCAAAGACTTTTCTTTCTCCGCTTGGGGGTTTGCTCTTAAGTTCTTTCAGAGAAAAGTTCAATGCTCCTAAGCCCATCTTCCCTAAACTCATCCTCCTTAAGCACATATTCTCCAAGCCCAACTTCCTCAACCCATCCTCCCTAAGCTCATCCCCCCCTTAGCCCATCCTCCCTAAATCCACCTTTCCTAATCCCATCTCCCCTACCAAGTCACTGTGACTCTAGGACCCTGAGGTCACATTCTCTGATTTAGCCATGCTGGGTCCCAATCTGAAGCCTGACTCTTAGAGAAAATTTAAAAGCCTGTGATGGGAAGCTGGTTAGACTGCCTAGTTCCTCAGGTGTACTGACAGCACACAGGGACTGCTCTTTGAGAGCCAACATTCCCACAACGCCCACATCGGGGTTTAGGTAGCTATTCCCACACCACTGAGGTCTGAGCGTTGTGTCTTTCCAAACTGCCCATTCTGAAATCTTAACCACCAAAGGAGCGACACTAGGTGACAGAGCCTTAAGGAGCTAACTAGGTCTTGAGAGTGGGTCCCCAAGAATCGGATTGATGTCTTCATTAACAAAAGCCAGGGAGATCTTTCCCTCCTTCCATCATGGGAGCTCTGACTGCGGAACTGGGAGAAGCAGCCTGCATGGTGGGTAGGCCACACATGTCGCAGTGTTTCGTCACAGCGGCCTGAAGACTAAGACACACAACGCAATCACGTTTAAACGTTAATCTTTTGAAAGCATTATTGGACCCTTTCTCTCAAACTCTTAGGATGAATACTGTAGATTCAAGTCAACAAGAATTCACCGTTGGACCTACACAAATGCGACCCCATTCTTGGGGTCAGTGTTGAAATTTATTTTTTTGAGGCTTAATTATTTTTTTATTTTATATGTATGGGTGCCTTGCCTGCATGTATGTCTATGCACCATGTACATGCAGTTTGCATGAAAGCCAGAAAGGGGCATCAGATCCCCTGGAACCAGAGGTTGTTAGCTGTCATGTGGGGGCAGGGAATCGAACCTTGGTCCTCTGGAAGAGCAGTCAGTGCTCTTAAACTGCTGAGCCATCTCTCCAGCCCCAGTTGAACTTCTGACTAATAGTTGACAGCTGATCAATATACCCCATAATGCTCTCACAGAAGATGGGAATGCAGTCCCCTCTGCTTGGCCTGGGATGAATTCAGAGTCCAAACTCCAGAAAAACCCCGAGGCTAGCACAGAGAGGTGCTCTGCAAATATTTGCTTAATGGAAAGCCTGGCAAAGAGCCATGGATTTCTTTCTTGTAAGTTGGGACTTGCTAGGTTCTCTGCTGTACTGTTTCTGCTATGTGACAATGAAGCACTGACCTACATACTCAATAGGGCCTCTAAGACCAGACTCTACACGTGCCAATGCTGAGACGAAGTCAGCTAGACAGCATTAACTCGGTGGTTCCTTCTGCAGAATGTAGCGTGTGTCAAGCCCCAAATCATCAAACCATCTTATAATAAAATGAAATCATGCTAATACCACCTACCTGGCTCAGCCCCAAATCGTCCATCAGTATTCTGCTTTGCTCTGACTCACTGTCATGGTGTTGATGCAAAAATAAGCTTGAGATGGGGGTCTCCGCAGAGCAGATCATGCGCACCTGAACCGGGGGAAGGAGCACAGGGTCGGACGCCACACTCAGGCTGGAGGAAAACTCTCTCGCAAGATAAAGATCTGTTTGTCATATAAGGAGCTTGGGCTTGGCTTTTAAAATTGTCTGTGGTTTTTTTTTTTTTTTCGAAAAGTTTTTAGTGAACTAGTGGTTTGAAAACCACATAGCACTTCTCAATACATTTCTGCACATCTTAGACCACGCTGTGATACAGACAGAAGGGGCTTTAT
Source organism: Alexandromys fortis (assembly GCF_014885135.2). NCBI lineage: Eukaryota > Metazoa > Chordata > Mammalia > Rodentia > Cricetidae > Alexandromys > Alexandromys fortis. Next base: position 1,850,009 of record NW_026068065.1, on the reverse strand, counting down.
ACAGGGAAGCCCAGGCCTATGGCAGCCTCAGCCCAGATCCTCGGGTCCTACTCCAGTGCTCTTGCCTTTACAGCTATGGTCTGGATGTCATCTGCCCCTTCAAAACTTGTGCTGAAGAAATATTCCCACTACAAGACTATTAAGAGGTGGAGCCTTTGGGGTCAAGATGGTTCCATGGAGATCTGCCTAAATCCATTTCTTTTTCAAGATTTAGTTTTTATTATGAATGTCTGTGTGGATGTGTGCAGGAGGGCCTGGGTATGTGTAGGGGTTCCTGGGTGTGTGCAGGGGT
>NW_026068065.1:1818375-1848747 GCF_014885135.2 Alexandromys fortis | reverse complement strand
GCATATAAACATATATACAAGGTCATTGGGATAACACATATACACAGAATTATAGGCATATAGGTGTATATACACACATACACAGGGTCATAGGCATATACACATATATACAAGGTTATTGGGATAACACATATACACAGGGTTATAGGCATATAGGTGTATATACACACATACACAGGGCTATAGGCATATATACATACACACAGGGTTATAGACATATACACATATACATAGTGTTATAGGCATATATACGTATATGCAGGGTTATAGGCATATACACAGGGAAATAGCCATATACACATATACACAGGACTATAGGCATAAACACATTTACACAGGATTATAGGCATATACACACATACACAGGGTTATAGGCATATACACACATACACAGGGTTATAGGCATATACACATACCCAGCACCAAAACAACCCCTCTGGATGTTTGAAGAACCTAGATTTGCTGTGAGCCTTTTGAAAATCATTATTCAAGTAAATATATGAATACTTTAAAACAACATGTTGACTTTAGGGTCTACCATTCCCATTTTATTTTAATAAACTCTTTCAATCACAAATGACACTTTTCTCATTACTTAAGTGGAAATGTCCTGTTTCACAAATCTTCATGAATACATTCTAGAATAATGTCTGCTTGATGCTCTCAATTTCTGAGATAAGATAATTTTGACTAAACTTTAAAGGAGAGATCCAATGTGTGGTGTATCCAGAATAAATGCTAGGGTGGGTAGGTTGACTGTTCCAGCACACTGCCAGACAATGCTTTTGCTCATCTGAGTAAGTGAGGAGGTGGGAGAGGACCTAGCGGTGGGCTGAGCAATGGGGGACAGATGTTCTTTAAAGCATCCCCAGCTGAGAGACAAACAAGGCGAGCCTTTACCCTCTATTCCAATGCCACTTGCACATTTCCCCCATGAAGTCTTTGTCCTGTAAAAACAGTGATGCCCTCCAGCCTCTTGGGCTGTACCCAGTGGGTGGAGATGTGCCATGAGGACAGGGCAGTGCCTCACAGTGATATGCCTGGAACCTCAACTCCCTGATCAGTGTCCATTTCTCCCGAGCCCTGCCCACATGGTCTTGCTGCAGGCCTCCAGCAGGCTTTCCTGGATCACCTCACTGGAGCCCACAGGCTGCCTTCCACGGTCAGTAACAACCTTCCTCCATCCCAGGCTGTCCCTCTTGCCTTGTGCTGGAATCAGCCCACCATCCCTGAACAGTATAAGAAGCACCTTGGGAACATGTGAACGTGAGCTTCCAGGACCCATGACTGGTCCTCATTTGCTAGGGTGAGATGAGGGGGCTCTGGAATCTGGACTATAAGTGGCTCTGATGGTTTTGATACAACCAGAGCACAGAGGGCTTCCCTGGGCTGCTCCCTGCTATCCCTGAACGTCAAGGCTCACGGTCCTCTCTCTGTGTCCCAGCGGCCGTCCTGAACTGGTAACTGAATGAAATTTCCACAGACATATGAGATTCATGTTGCTCAGACCCTGGGCCCTAAGTGCTATGATGGAAACCACAGCGTCTCAATTGCCATCGACTTTGAGCCTAGCACCTTGCTCAGGCACAGAGGTCACTGAATGAATGAGTAAATGAAACACTAAATTCCCATGGCTTTCCATACATGTCTCCTCCCCTACAAAATCCCCTCAATTTTAGAATCACTGCTCTAATTCTGTGCAAATATGATTGAGGGAAAGCTCCAGTAGTTAAAAAAATGCTTACAGTAGTTTGCTGTGGAATAATCCTTCTGGAGACTTTGAATATGTATTACTCCCATTGGTTAATTAAAAAAATTGATTGCCCTATAGCAAGGCAGAATAAGGCTAGGTGGGAAAATCAAACTGAAAATGCTGAGGGAAGAAGGGAGCAAGATATGCTAGAGGGCAGGTAAAGCCACGAGCCATATGGCAATATATAGATGAAGAGAAATGGGTTAATTTAAATTTAAGAGCTAGTTAGTAATAAGCCTGAGCTATTGGCCGAGCATTTGTGAATATAAGCCTGTGTGTTATTTGGGACCAGGTGGGCAGGACAGGAAACATCCGTTTACACTACCTTTACTATGGGTATCTTCCCCTTAGAGGAAGTTTACACTGTGAGAGGGGCTCGCCTTGATTGTGAGTGCACTACCTGCCACACTAGGTTCTTAGTACTTTATAGAAACACCTCATCCTCACAAGCCCATACACGTATCACTGTTACCTTTCTAGAGAAGGGAAACTACTAGTTCTAGAGAAGGCAGACAATGCTCAGAAGCCAAGCCAGTCTTTAGAACGGACAGCCAGGCGCCAGGGTCTACTCTTTAACTACTAGGCTACTACTACATTGCCTTCTGTGTGCAGGCAAAGACTCTGCACACAGGGATCAAAAATAGAGCAGCATGACGTCACCTGCTAGTTGGCTCCTGGGGGAGGGCGGGGAGGGAAGAGCGAGCTGTTCAACAAGGCAAAGGGCTGTTCATCACTCTCAGACCCACCAGGTATTCAGATAACACAGGTGCACTGAGCACTCAGCCTTACCTGTGGGATGATGGGATGGAGCCTGCCACTAGCTGCTGCTATTTTTAATAGGAAGGGCACAGCATTCAGCTTGGGCCAAATCTTGTTTTAAGCATTTTCCATGGACCAACCTGTGTAGTCCTCACAACAACCATTTGAGGGTAGATACTGTTAGCCTCTATCTATAGATGGGGAAACTGAGGCACAGCAGTAAAAGAACTGGTACAGCCAGGATTCTGGCCCAGGTCATCTGACTTCACAGTCCTGTGAAAATTGAGTCCATCTTTACCTTGTAGTCACAGAAGTTATCAATGAGAGTGAGGAATTGAAATGGAGTCCATCCTTACCTTATAGTCACAGAAGTTATCAATGAGAGTGAGGAATTGAAATGGAGTCCATCCTTACCTTATAGTCATAGAAGTTATCGATGAGAGTTATGAACCGTCGTGCTTGAGTCCGCTTTGCCAGAGAAAATTGTGGAATGTTTCGTACAAATACTGTATCAAAATTCTTTGATAATTCCAAATAGTCACTTGCTCCAAGTGGCTATAATTAAAACAAAGAAAGGGAGTTATGGTTTTCTTTAGACTCTTTTAATTTAAGAACTTATCACAGAGTGATTCAGATGGTGGCTTTGGAGTGACTGGACCTGACAGCGCTGTTTTTGAAAGTAGGATGAGGATGCAGGTGTGGACAGGTGAGTGTCTACAAGGATGTGGGAGTGGACAGAGTGAGTGTCTAGAAGGATGCAGGGGTGGACAGGTGAGTGTCTAGAAGGATGCGGGCGTGGACAGGTGAGTGTCTAGAAGGATGCGGGCGTGGACAGAGTGAGTGTCTAGAAGGATGCAGGCATGGACAGAGTGAATAGCTAGAAGGATACAGGCGTGGACAGAGTGAGTGGACACTTGCTGTTCCTCAACCTTCACCGGTTGGTCTCCATCTCCAGGCCTTTACCTAACCCTGGCTGAGCCACCCACTGTTTAGGCATGGAGGGGTTCCAGGCTTTGAGTGGGGGAGTCAGCTCCTGCTGAGAAGAGCTAACTGTGCCTGCTTTGAATATTCTTCTTAACTGGGCAGTCTTGGCACATCAGAAGGTCTTTCTGTTCCTCAGCTGTCCCACGTGGGAGAAAACACACTCGCACAGTGGCTGGGGTCTGCCTCAGAGTCTAAACCACTTTTGTTGTTGCTTTTGCGAAAAGGGTCTATGTAGCCTAGGCTGATCCTCCTGCCTCAGCCTCCAGTGTGGGGTGTGCATCACTCTGCCTGGCGTGGCCATTTTCATGATCACTATTTTGAGCTCAAGTGATTTGGCTGAGTGGCTGAGGCCAAGTGAGCCGAGCAGGGAGAAATGCCGTTCCTGATGGGAACTAAGTAATTTGCTCTACCCCTGCCCATAGCCAATCATTCAGAAGAGTACCATCGGGAAGGCCGGTTTTGTGTGTCATCAGAGGAAGGAGCCTCAGCTGAGGAAAGGCCTCCATGAGATCCAGCAGTAAGGCATTTTTTCTCAATTAGTGATCAATGGGGGAGGGCCCAGCTCATGGTGGGTGGTGCCATCCATGGGCTGGTAGTCTTGGGCTCTATAAGAAAGACTGAGCAAACCATGGGGAGCCAGTCAGTAAACAGCACCTCTCTATGGCCTCTGCATCAGTTCCTGCCTCCGGGTTCCTGTCCTGACTTTCTTTGGTGATGGCCAGTGATACGGAAGTGTAAGCTGAGTAAACTCTTTCCTCCTCAACTTGCTGTTTGGTCACAGGGTTTCATTGCAGCAACAGAAACACCTAGCTCAGGCAGGAAACCATGCACATCTGCCCGACATTGGGGTTACAGCAGGGACCTTGGGAGGCCATGAAAATTGCCACTCAGGGAAAACACTGCCCAGGAGGTACAGGGAACGGCCAATGGTGTCTTAGGGTAAGAGAGAACAGTACACACAGCCCTACCACTCCAAAGCTATGGTACTCTTTGGAAACAAGTTCGAATTGTCTCATCCATGGATCAGAAGCAGATGTAAAAAGAAAATGGAGAACTTCACGCTCGGTATGTGGTTCTTATAATTAAGCTGGCACTTTGTGCATGGATGTGATTTTTATCAGCGCAAACGCACGCCCAGGGACGGCGTTCTCAGAGGCGCACGGGAGAGCTGAGGGAGCCTGGAAATCAGAATTGTGCCCACTCAGCGGTTTCACAGATTGCACGCCTTTGCCAGGAGGCTCTGTGTTTGCCATTAGCTGACACTCCCTCCCTATATCAGGAAAACAATTATATGCTCGCTCACATAAAGAAAATAAAGCGTAATATAGGACCTCTTTCCTTTACAAACAATCACGGGGGAATGTGAAGCTGCTCTTTGGTGCTCACAGCCTGGGGTGCGGACAGTACTGATGGCCGCACCACTGTGCGTCCGCTGATCTGCACCACAATTACAACGGGAGAGCCAGCATTCTGTGTACTTTACCACATTAACACCCTGTGCTAGGCCATAGATAGCAGGATTCACTTTTTTCTTTAGAAACACCGGAAAGAAAAGTGAAACACACTAACGCGCTTTCCGGAGGAAGCAGCTCCGATAGCATGGATTTAAAACATCAAGTGGGAACTTCTGTGCTGGAGTGGAGCTCAGTGGGTGGAGTGATTGCCTCCCACACAAAAGCCCTGCATAAAACCAGGCATGGAGCACCCCTGGGTCTCACTTCTAACTAATAAGCACCCGTGTAGCTTACCAGGACCAGGTCAAGGTCATCTGGGGCTATAAAGTGACCTTGAGGTCAGCCTGGGACACTGCTGATTCTGTCTCAAAAAAATTAAACGTGTGAAAACTGACCTGGAGGTGGTGGCGCACGCCTTTGATCCCAGCACAGGCTGGCAGAGACCGGTGGATCCCTGTGAGTTCAAGGTCAGCCTGGTCTACTGAGCGAGTTCCAGGACAGCCAAGGCTACGAGAGAGACCTTGTCTCAAAAACAAAAAGAAAACAAAGTGTGTTTTCTAGTGATAAACATTCTTCATAGCGGCTTTGTTGTTCAAATGTCTACAAAGCAGCAGTCATGGGAAAATTCAGGACTGATTCATTAGAAGCGATAAGTTTCATCTGACAGGACAATTGAGGGTTTGGAGATGTTGGCTCTGTTACTTGCAGTCGGGTAACCTTGGAAGATCTCTCTGCAGTTAGTTTCCTCATCTGGAAAAGGGATTCTATCTACAGGTTTGTCCCGAGGATGAACGTCTCAACTGCAGAGTGAGCACTGGGAGATGCAGGTGGCTGAGTCACGGGGAGGACACAGAGCACTGCTCAGCATGCCTTATTCAGTGCACAGCTGTTTCCTAGCGACAGTTCTGTAGCCCTTTCCTTTCCTTAGAGCCTGAGGTGAGGTAGCCTCAGAGAGAACACTGTCTGACCCAGACAGTCCTCCAAGAAGAGACTCTGCTCCCACATGTAGGTGACAAACAGCTTCTGAACCAGGCCCTGTCCTCCTTTCTTTGGTAAAATCATTAGCAACACACGGTGGGGGGAGGAGCGCAGACCCACACTATGCTGGTCCTAACTCTGTAGGAATGTGTAATACTGTGGAATAAGTCAGTAAGGGATATACTGATAAAATACAATCCAGCCAGGAGAGCAGGACAGCTCTTTGGTCTCCAAAATAACAACACACACACACACACACACACACACACACACACACACACAAGATCTCACTGTATGGCTCTGGAGGCTTAGAATTTGCTCTGTCAATCAGGCTGGACTCAAATTCACAGAGATCCATCTGTTTCTGCCTTCTGGGTACTGTGATTAAAGTCATGTACCACCGTGCCCGGCCACGTCAATTCTTTCTTTACATAACACACAGAAATCTGATGCTTTCACTGAACCCCATATTGGTGCTATTAGCACCTTTCGTAGTGTCGCAGGCCACACAAATGGCATCGTTTTTAATGTACCACAGCCATCAGTGAGGCTATAGGAGGCTATGTGTAGATAACGCTGCCTTGTTTTCTTTCTTTTTGATTTTATCTGCATTGGTGTCTCTCCAGCATGCATGTCTGTGTGAGGAGTCTGGATCCCCTGGAACTGGAGTTACAGACAGTTGTGAGCTGCCATGTGTGTGCTGGGAATTGAACCAGGTTCCTCTGGAAGAGTGCCAGTGCTCTTATCCACTGAGCCATCTCTCCAGCCCCAATCCCTTTTTTCTTGCATTCAGTGTTTAATTAAAAAATCCTCTAGAAAAAATAACTGAAAACGGCCATGTTTCTGGAGAAATGAAGACTACCTATGTGGGTGGTCTGAGCACTGACCGGCTCCAGGGGCTCTTGCGTGCTTGTCTATACCCACAGTGCACTGTGATTACCCAGCTAGCAAAACATGAAGCAGAGGGATATGCCCACCTTTCAACCTGGTAGGCCTTGTGATCCATGCATTAGAAAGAGGCATAAGACAGTTTATGTGCTAGCTTAGATCTCAACACGTAACATTCTAACATACCTAGGTCAACTGCTGCAGAGGCCGAGAACACAGAAAGGGGGCTAATTGTCTTGATGAGAACGCACTCTGGACCAGCAAATGAGCAAATCTGCAGATGCCAAAGCTAGCCCAGCAGAGACCAAAAGAATGTCCCAGCTGAGCAGGGCACTAGAGAACAGGAATATATGCTCACTGTTTTAATCTATGAGTTTGGGGTGATTTATTATAACAGCTGAAGGACACATTCACTCATTAGAGAGAGTTACTACCGAGTTCTGTATTCTCATAGTTATTAACAAGTTCATCACACGTAGAAACATAGGATCTAGATTTTTCAGTTCTACATCACTGGCAAGGATATATATTCTGTGATTTACTAAATGCCATTTATTTCTGTATTGCCTTTGAATTTTTATGCCATAGTGTAATTTTTTTCCCAGAAATAAAGTTTATGATTTCTTACACATGGGAGTCAAGTGGAAAAAGTTAACCAGCTATGCAGCACTGCAACAGAATGCAGGACGACTTGGAACAGGTGACTAAAGTCAGAGTGCACTGGGAAGATCAGAGATGGCTGGAATACAAGCAAACCTTTCAGAGCCCTCCAACAGAAACATGGGCGGAGGATTTGAACCAACAATTCACAGACAAAATAACCACAGAAAGCACAAGGGGTATAGATAAGTGAGCAGAGTCCACACACACTCTAGGTCTGTAGCAGCCAAAGACTGGCAGGCTGTTTTCCTCTATCAGTCTTTCAAAAGAAAGTAAACTTCTGCTCCGTGCAGGCAAGCACGTAACCAGGCACCCACCCCACTGAGGAGTAAGTGCGTTCACTTGTTCACGTTGTCCAGAAAACAGCGTGTCAGACTCAATGAAGAGCCCTTGACAAGGTGTAAACTTGACCCGGTCGCCGCACTCCTAGAAAACAGCTCGGCAAAGTGACTGAGCCCCTACGAGAGGCTCTGGGGTACTCAAGCTGTGCAAGCAGACGCAACCTTGGCATCTCGTGGGAGGGGTGAGTAACAAGCAGGCACGGGGACACAGCTGTTGCCAACAATGATGGCGGTCGGGAAACATACTTCATGGTACAGAAGCACACATGATAAAAGGCTGAGCGAAAAAAGCAAGTTTATAATTGTGTGAAGACGTCTGTCTTGCTCCAAATATTTAAGTAGGAAGGAGGCCATCAGTGAAAAGGGGTCAATTGCTGCCTGCTAATGGATTAAGAGCTTCATTAAAAAATATATTTTACAAAAGAGAAAAAAGTAAAATACAGTACAAAAAAGAGAATAAAACAGAAGAATGCTAAGCAATGCTAAATATCTTTACTAATTCCTGTTTACAATTTTAACATCGTGTGCCTGTGCATGTGTGTGCACGTGTCTGTGTGTGCATGCGTGTATCTGTATGCTCATGTGTGTGTCTGTGTGTGCATGTGCGTGTCTGTGCATGCATGTGTGTGTGCATGCGTGTCTGTGTATGCGCATGTGTGTCTGTGGGTGCGTGTCTATGTGCTGCACATGTGTGTGTCTGTGCATGCATGTGTGTGCGTTCCATGTGTCGGGGTCGATATATGGAGGCCAGAAGACAACCTGTGGAGTCGGTTCCCTCCTCCCACCTTCCATGATTCCACGGGGTCAGACTCAAGTTCCTGGCTTCCACATGTGCCTTTACCTGCTAAGCTACCTCACTAGCCAAAATCTTTACTAATTCCAAATTTTAAAAAAAAATCTTCATTCTCTTTCACTTTCAGCTGTTTAGTCCCCTGTGTGTTCCCTAGTGTAAAGGCAGTGTGTGAAACATCCAGCCCAAATGCAAATTCAACACACACCCACAAGAGCGGGACATATGCAACAGGGGTCTGAAAAACAAAGCAACTGAAGAATTCCTGTATCTTAGTGTCTTACACACACACCTGCTGCCATGGTTCAGCCATCTTGGTTTGTCTTCCGCGGTGATATACTGTGCAGATTTATAGCTCGGGGACAATAGATTCTCCCAGAGGACCTATGTTTTTGTGAGCACATTCTATGGGGTTCACTTGACAAAACTCCTTTACTAAGCATTCTCAGAGCCTGTCCTGACATTCAGCAGTGTGTGACTGCACTGAAAACCTTGAGAGGTTCCAAATCTCAAGTTTGCCATCGCCAGCCTTGCTGTATCACTGTACGGGACTGGGGCGCTCGGAGGGTCAGTTCTGTCTTCCCTGCTTCAGCCCCCAGAACAAAGGAACAAAGTCTTGCATTACGTGTAAGTCATAAACACGAACAGTGTCAGCAAGACTTCATCCAGATGAACATGGCAGCACAGATTAGGAATCTATGCATTCCGGCAGTAGAAGCAAGAGGATCAAGGGTTCAAGGTCATCCTTCCTTGTTAAGCAGTAGGTTTGAGGCCAGCCTGGCTTAGGTGAGACCCTGTCTTTATATATATATATATATTTTTTTTTTTCTAGAAGCTTAATTACAACTCGAGTGAGTATATTAAATCCTACAGCAACGCTGTCAAGCACATTGGCCTTTGAGCACAACATCGTTTAACCACCTCGCATACACAGGACACCATGGCAATGGCAAATACGTATGCTTTTATTTTGCATCAGCTCATCCTCCTGTAAGTAAGCCAGCGCATATGATACTTTCTGAAACCATAATTGGGACCGTAAATTCATGCATTGTGCCCTATGAATAATTAAAGCACATGATTACTTCTGAGCAGTAAATGGCACTTCAGTTACTAGTATCCTTGAGTATGTTATTCAAGTAGCATTATCTACAGCGGAATCTTCTGATAGATAATGATGACATTCTCCGTCTTTCTACCTGAGCAATTAAAAAGTTTAATAGTCTTTGATGCGGCTGGTTATCTGGATAATTTTCTAGACAGGAACAATTAAAATCCACTTATTCGATGGTGTGCATTCTCCACTATTGTCTCAAACTCTTTGTTTCTGTGCAAACCTGATGGAAACTTAAGGAACTTTAAATCTATAATGAGTTTGCAGAGAGCGTTGTTTTCCTTAATTACCGGGACTATACAGCTGCATTACACGTAGCGGTTTCTCTGACAAACTGAGAAATAAAGAGCTTGCTTGCTGTCTTTCTCCTGTGTGAGAAACCGCGCAGCTGTCTGCCTGGGTTTCGACCCCGGTGCCAGGAGTGAGGGTTTTCTCCAAGCGGTTGCCAGTGTGAACTGCCCCACCCCCGGGCTGCCCTCTGCCCTACGGTAAGCAGCGGCCACTTCAGTGTGAGCAGAGGGGCTGTCAGCGTTCTTTCTCCCCCTTCTCACTGTGAGCTTGTTCCGCGCCATTATTTCAGCTCAAGTAGGACGATTATCATTTCAAGCTCTGTCTAGATTACCCCGTCCTAAGAGTCACTCGTCACCCATATAGCCTTTTCTGTAGAAACCCCTTGCAGTGGTACCCTGAGAGCATCTCGTTAAGTAAGTGTGTGTGGCATCTTGCTTTGTTTGCACAGAAATGGCAGTACCTCGTTCCTGAAGTACCCCCGGGGAACAAAAGCTTGATGGGAGTTAGGGTGAGTGTGCCCTACTCAAAACAAGCCCAGAATACCACACGAGTTGCTGTTAAACAACTTATAGCTGTCAGATTCCAAATCTGTAATTAGAAAACAGCTGAAACGTGTTAGAAGCGTAAGGGCTTCCCCAGGAGTCAGGGCTGAGATCTCTCAGGAGCCAGCTGTGGAATACTTCGCCAAGCGAGGACAGTCTACCAACCCTCTTGAACTCTATCCAGAGGGGATCTTGGGAGTGCCAAGGAAAACTCATCCCCCTTGACAGATGTCATTTCAAGGTCAAGAGGCAAGTTCTGCACTAACTATCCTTAATAGTGTTTCAGACAGCACTTCTGGGGAATCATATTTTAGGAGCAAGTTTGAAAGACAGAAAGTGAAGGTGATACCCCCCGACACACACACATACACACTCATGACTAGGACTAGCCTTGTGCAAAAAAAGAACTCTCCAATTTCTGCAGGAGCCTAATTTCTGGAGAATCAGGAACTGACAACCTCCTCAGTACACACGGCACACCAGCCAGCTCCGAGAGCCTCTGTGTGACAGTGCTGGGCTTAGTTTAGTCCTGGGAGTCCTTCTGGGTTGGCTGAGGGAGGGAGTAGGAAGCTGGAGTGGTGGGCAGAGAGGCGTCTCATCATACGGCCTGTGGAGGGGAGGCAAAGGATGCAGCGCTGGTTAGGGCAGCATCGGAGAGCAGGGAGAAGGGGCAGACACGGTGACATGCGGTAGAGCACACGCTGCTCTTCCCGGGGAATGGATTTCAGCTGTCAGTGCTAGAATGAAGAGACTCCCAGGCAGCCGCTAACTCCAGCCCCAGGGGATCCGACACCCTCTTCTGGCCTCCATGGGCACCTGCACACATGTGCATACTCACAAAAATAAGATAATCTTTAAGAAAAGGAGTATGAAGAAAGAGGAGAGTGTTACCATTAGACTCCGTTACTAGGAATTATCACTGACTAAGCACCAGTACAACCCAGGAAAATACAGAAAAACTGCAAAAGCAGAGGCATGGGGTTAGTTATAGGAACAGCCTCGGATCAGGAAAATCAGACTAAGTTCCTGCAACAGTTGGCTGCTGGGATGGGGTATCCAGGTGCTTCCTATATACCCAAAATGTAGAGGGGCATGAGAGTCACCCTCCTTGGAAATAAGAAGCTGGGTTCATCCATACGACAGGATGAAGTGAATGGGTTGGTGTGGCTCCCAGACAGTCGCTCGGGCACTTAAACTGAGGGAGAGTGGCTGCCTGGTGTTTACGAAGCTTGAGTTTTCAGCTATAGTGTGAGGCACAGCGAGAAGGCAGCCTCGAGTACATGAAAGACAAGGCTGTCTCTTCGGGTTGTAAGGCTGTCTGGTGTATAAGGGCCTCCAGAGATGCTGGCTGAGCAAGCCCTGGAAGCCACCCCCATGGCGAGTGCAGTTCCCCACACTCCTGCTAACTCTCTCAGCCTCAATGTTTGTGAGCTGAGATGTTTTTTCATTGTATCAGAAGCCGCCAGCACACTTTAGACGACTAGATTCTGATCCTCATGGCTCCCTTGTTCTTCAGGCCAACACCTTTGGCAAACGAGGTTCTAGAATATGGGAGTAGGTCAAATGCGTTGACCAGTGCACTCCATTCTGCATTTTTATCTGTGTTCCCCACATCCAGGAACACAAATAATAAGTCTTTTTTTTTCTTTTCAAAGACATACCATATATGTATGTGATTGTCCTACAGTTACTTCACTGGTATGTGGGGTTTGGATGGTTTCAGGAGACAGCAGGGTGTGGTGAACAGGGATGGATCGGGGGCCTGGCATACACAAAACTCATGCCCCACCTCCAGGTTTCCCCCCAGGCCTCACTGGTTAGTGCAGTTCTCTTTCAGTTTCAGCGATGGGCTGGGCAGAGCTGGGGATTACAGGCACAGCCTCGCACGTGCTTGCAAGCTCTCTACCACTGAGCAACATCTCCAGTTTAATCTCCTTAAGGGCTCCGGTCTAAAGGCGGCTTAACATGATCCTCAGCTGTTAAACACATGGAGTTACCACTTTAAAACAATAAGGAACTGTCATGGCCTCAGAAGCATCTAGTTTTCTGGAAAATATGAACCTGGATATTAGCAACAGAGCAGAGACTGAAAAAGATTACTGGTGAGAAGAACAGCCCGAGTGGTGCTAGAATTATTCCACAAACGCATTTATTAAAACAACGCTATACCGACCCTTCCCCTTTCCCACTTAGAAAGATATTTTATTAGCTGGCGAACCATTTTATGAGTGTCTCACACAGAGGACGATGATGTCTGACTGAAGAGACTAGAGTGGATGATAAACGTGAGGCACCAACAGTGAAATGTTCCTATTTTCCCCCGTTCTATTTTTAAATACAATGAGTTAGCTAGACATCTGTAGGACGGTGGTGTTAACTAGACATCTGTAGGATGGTGGTGAAGTAACCGGCACCGGCGTGGCCCTGCTCAAATGACAAGTCAGTTCCTGCACTTGGCCATTTACATAACGGAGCCTCCTGCTCATCTCTCAGCAGAGGGCAGCATTTACTGCGCCTGTGACATGAAGGCGAGCATTGTAAATGCGCCTGGCTTTGGGATCTTTTCAGAAAATTGGAAGACTACTCACAAGATGCGAGATCAGATCTGGCCCCATTGGCAATGGGTTTGCACATGTATTTGAGCGGTGAGGTGAGCCACTGCGGCTCCTCTTTGGGAATCAGGCTTAGTGGCAAGATCAGTAACATTTAACAGTGTGTGTGTGTGTGTGTGTGTGTGTGTGTGTGTGTAAAGCAGGGAAAAGGCTTTAGAGAATGAAGACCTCATTTTAAATCCCAGGATGCTAATGTCTGAACATGGCAAAGCCATGTGCATGCAGAGGTTCAGTTACTTGAGTTTTGTTTGTTGGCTACAGGGTTTGGGTTTTGCTGTTGTTATTTGTTTGGCTTGCTTTGAGAGGGCCCACTGGGGACAAACTGAATCCTCTTAGTCTTAGCTATTTGAAAAGTGCAATCAGACTGGAAATGAAGTGGACATCTAAAGTTATTATTCTTCCCCCCTCTTCTGCTTTCCACATCACAAGGATCCTGGGTAAAGACGCCTGGGTAAAGACGCCGATTCATCTAAGCAAGGCTGAATGCCTCTCGGTGCTGCTAACAACACAAAGGGAGGACCCTTCAAACCATGAATAACACTGTGGATACAACTATCCACTCCATCCTCTTGCCAAGAAGACAACCTTGAATCATCTGCAGCCCAAATTTTATGAAAATATTCAAGAAAACCCTGGACAGCCTTAGCAATCCCATCTTAGCACTTAAAACCTTGTCTGGATGGAGAGAGATGATTCAGAAACGCTAACTTGTAGGTTGTGCTTTGCCTCCACAGCTCTCTTTTTGCCAGGGATTTTCTAGACTAAGTTAACCGGCGTGGGAAAACACACCCAGGATGTGGCCAGCAACACTCCATGGATGGGGTCCTGGACTGAATAGGCAGCAAGCTCCGGAAGTCTGCCTGTCACTGCTTCCTTCCTGCTGGGACCACAGTCCCATGCTGCCAAGCCTGGCTTTTTCACAAGGATCAAACTCACCTTTGTGTGCTTGCACGGCAAGCGCTTTCCTGAGCTATCTCCCTAACTCTTCCAGTTTTCAAGACTACATAATTTGTTTGTTTATTTGTTTGTTTTTCATTTTGCTGTTGCTTTTGAGACAGAGTCTAGAGAGGTAGTGATAGCCCTGGCTGACTTGTAACTCACTATGTTGACCACAAATCACTGAGTAGACCATAGGATCCTTCTGCCTTTGCTTCATGCCTATTGAGAAAGCGGGCCAGTGTCACCATGCTGACCTATTAGTAATTTTCCTGTCATTTAAAACCTGGTATTAAGCATGTATTTTCTAAAGTTTTAGGACTATAATTGTGTGTGTGTGTGTGTGTGTGTGTGTGGTGTGTGTGCATGTGCACGCAGGTCTGTATGAGCACACATTTGTGGGAGTGCACACACGTGTACATGTACATATGCAGAGGTCAGATGTTGATGCTGGGTGTCTTCTTCAATTGCTACTTTATTTACTGAGGGAGGAGTCTCTTGACGTGCCTGGAGCTCTTTGGCTCAGCTTTTCTGGATAGCTAGCTTGTCCCGGGGATCCCATGTCTCCACCTTCTCAGTGCAAGAATTACAGGTAGCTGCCATACCCACTGATCTTATGCAGGTAACAGGGAGCTGCCACACCCACGAGTTCTCATGCAGGTAACAGGTAGCTGCCACACCCACTAGCTCTTATGCAGGTAACAGGTAGCTGCCACATCCACGAGTTCTTATGCAGGTAACAGAATCAGAATCTGAACTCCTATCTTGCATGGCAAGAAACTTTACCTTCTGAGCCTGCACACGGCCCTTTCTTTTTAATTATATGTTTGAGCAAGAGTGGGAGTGGGGTTTGGAGTGCGTGCACGTGATTGCAGTTGCCCTTGTAAGCCAGACCCCCTGAAGCTGCAATCAGGTGGCTGTGAGCTGCCTGATGCAGGTGCTGGGACCCAAACTTGGGTCCTAAGTGAGAGCCGTGCTTGCTCTTAACTGCTGAGCTGCTGTCTCTCTAGTGCCAGGTTTTAGAATTTTTAACTTTAGAATTTTCATTTGTTTCTTTTTCATATTTTGAGCTTCTAAGAGTTTCTGTTTTTTCAAACTAATTACTACTGGTTAATTTTCCCTTTTACCTTTGAACAGACATATGAAGGTTGCCCCCACACACACACACACACTTTTTTTAGGATTACTCTGGTTAGGCTAAAACACCTGCTATGGAGACAAGCCTGGTTTTGAACTCACAAAAATCTTCTTGCCTCAATCTTGAAAATTATGGGGCTGGTGAGCTGGCTTAAGGGTAAGGGCACCTTCCACCAAACCTAACAGCCAGAGAGCATTTTCTGGGAGGAAAGGGAGGGCTCACTCATTGTCCTCCCATCTCTACACACACAATGCCATGCAGCCACCCCTCCCCACTAAGAAATGCGTGTAATTTTAAAACTTCACCTGTGAGTCCCACATCTGTATCATCTCAGGGTAAGTCTCTGCTGGTTAACTTTTCTCTTGGAAATGAGTCACTTTCTGGCGCAGGCCTATACATTACTTAGGGACTTGGGGTCGTCTGGCATGGGCAGACTTGGGATTAGTAACATACTGATTTATTTCAGTGTTCACACATTAGCAGATGATTAACTGAAGGAGTCTCAGACTCGGCTGTCTTCCGTGAAACACAACACCGGCACTTCTGTCCAAGCGTCTGCTTTTCTCTTTGCTGTGCCCACACAGCTCACAGGCTAGCCTGGGATTCCAGCATTGTCTATAATCTGGTCCTTCGTGATTGTTTTCTCCTTTTCTAGATTTTTGGCTGCTGTGGTCACTCGCTTGCTCTACTGTGACTCCTCAGGCCCAAACCCCGGTTGGATTCTATTGAATTTTTAATAACTATAAGATAAATTGTGATCTGCCTTCAGGCAAAAAAACAAATAAACCAACCTATAAAAAATAAACTCACTACAACCAGTCCTTCTTCCAAAACTTGACTATACCTCGATTTCTCTGTGCTTTTGAGTGGTCATGCCATTAGGCCAGTTGTTCTTAAGATTTCTGTTCCGAATTTACAGACGTGACTAACAAGTGGGCTAGCCTGTTCTATCACATGGAAGTACAGCAACCCTCCCAGCTCTAGAGTCCCCTGAATCAGCTCTGTCATTTAGAGCTCTGCTCGCCACCACAGCACACAACCTCGGACTCCTTCCCACCCAGCACCATCAGAATCTCTAGCTCTGAGCTCTCAAGGCTGGTCCTCATCTCCCCCAGTATTCTGCTCCTACATAGCCTGTGGTACTGATAATCTGCTCAGTCTACTGACTTCTGTGCCCATCACAGTTTCTCTTTTGAATTAAGACAGTAAGAGGGGAGGGAGACTGACTCTTCTTCATCCGGTACCCACCCCCTTACTGTGCCTAGACCTGAGCCAGCCTTCCACTATATACTCAGCAGATACTTGCTGGTGCTTATGGAAGAGTCATTCACTAGAGGAAGGGCAGGAGTCTTCCGTTGACATACCCAGTATCGAGCATGCTGAGTGCTGTAGCCCATCTTCCTGAAAGAGAGACTGCCCCAGGGGGAAGTCCCGTTCCTTGAACTCCTGGAGCACATCTGGGGACTGCACAGCTGCACAAACCTTCCTAAACTCTTGGGCTCGGGGATGTCTGAGGAAGAGGAGGCAGAAAGACGGTCAGAGCCAGAGGAGGTGATGACTCCACTGGGGGAAGTCAGTTCTCTCCTCCCAGTGTGGAGCCCAGAAACTGGACTCAGGTCAGCGGGACTTAGCAGAAGTGTCTTCACCACTGAGCCCTCACTGGCCCTGACAGAAACTTCTTGATATTTATTTTTATATTTCTCATAAGAAAAGCACACAGGCTTGAAAGTGCTAAGGAAAAAGTTGCTGACCCTTGAATCAATGCAATACTCTCGAGATGGAAATCTCAGACATACTGCTTCTCAGAAAGCAATTGTTTGATTATTGCTGTGGTGTGTGTGTGTGTGTGTGTGTGTGTGTGTGTGTGTATGATGTATGTTTGAGTGTGGGCACACACGTGCTGGCGTGGGGACATGCTATGGCAAGTGTGGAGGTCATTGAGGAGCTGGCTCTCTCCTTCCTCCATGGGTTTCAAAGAAGCAAGGTTCTCAGGGTTGCTAAGCCAGTTCACCGGCCCCAGACATATTTCCTTTTTAATACATCCTTATTTTCATCTTATCGGCATAGGTGTTTCTTTCTGCACGTGTTTGATTTGTGTGTCTGACGCCCACAGCCAGAGAAGGACACCAGCTCCCCCAGTACTGGAGGTACAGATGGCTGTGAAGTGGCATATGGGTGCCAGGACTCAGGTCCTCTGCAGGAGCGGAAAGAGCCTTAGCAGTAAAGGCATCTTCCAGCCCCTAGATAGATTTCTTGATTAACACTGAGACATAAGTTAAGTAACATCTGGCCCTGAAATATGTTACAATCTTATAATTCCTAGGATACTATAGTTATAGGATTTTTCCCCTCAAAATCTTCTATTTGGTTCAACATTTCACTATTATTTTAGGAAACAAAACAATATATTTTAACAATTTCTAAACGTTTTCTATAACATGTATTTCAAAGTAATAAAGTATCTAGTGACATATACCTTACTTAATATTCTAATTGGACAATATGCCAAATACTAAATGATTTTCAGTGAATTGATCAAAAGTATGGAAAACGTGCCCCAAATCTTATTCTCTATTATAAGAAACATTTTTCAATGATAAAAATTTAAAAATTAATCAACTATGAAGACTAACATCTGCTACTAGATTTGATCCACAGAATAATGTCCCTGAGACATGGACCATCTTGAAAGTATGCTATTCTTGGACTCCACCTTCTTCCCTGAGACCCACTAGGAATCCCTGGGCCTTCACCATACAGGGCCTGGACAGGCTTTTAAACCGGTCACACATAGCACAACATTAAGTACTCCGCTAGCTTTCTTTATCCCTCAAAGAAGCACTAGGCACATATTTCCTTTTTCAAACATCCTTATTTTCATTTTATGGGCATAGGTGTTTCTTTCTGCACGTGTTTGATGTCTGCTGAGTTTGAGAAGTCCATGGCTTGCAGAGTTTACAGTCTCCAGCCTGCCTGGAGAGATGGCTCAGTGGCTTAGAGCACTGGCTGCTCTTGCAGAGGGCCTGGGTTGGTTTCACACATGACTTACAACCATCGGTAACTCTAGTTCCACGAGACCTGACACCCTCTCCTGGCCTCCAGGGTACCAAGTGTGCGCACGGTGCACATCCATACACTCAGGCAAAACACTCATACACATAAAAGAAAAGAGATTTTAAAAAATGTGTCTTCAGCCATAAATAACAGCCACAAAGGTTCCATTCTGGATCGAGTTTGGAAGCAGAGACACAAGCCAAAGGATCCCCAACAGAAATGCTCTCACAGAGAGACCAGAGGCATGCGTCTCAGGCCAGTCATTCCTCCCCGTGTCCCCTTTCACCATAGACAAGGCCATCAGGACTCTGTCTGCAAGCTTTCACATTTCCAACCTAGCTTCTTCATGATTACATCTCTAAAAGTCTCCCCGACCCCAAGCGTCTCCCCTACCCTGGATTTTCCTTTTAAATTAGTAAAACACATAGAAAGTGTCAACACCTGTAACTTAATGTATTTTGAGATTTTCTTGGAAGACATAAATCAGTCAACGATTAGTGAAAACCTATTTTCTTTTCTCCTTTAGACCCCAAATCTCAGAATAATGAATACCCTCAGGTGCCAAGTTGTTTTTGTGTACTTTGCCTTTTTAAATCAAACTGTGGTCAGGTGGTGGCACACGCCTTTAAGCCCAGCATTCAGGAGGCAGAGGCAGGTGAATCTCTGTGAGTTCGAGGCCAGCCTGGTCTACAGAGCACATTCCAGGATAGGCTCTAAAGCTACAGAGAAACACTATCTCAAAAAACCAAAACAAACAAAAAATTCAATCAAACTGTGGTCTAGGGCACTTATGGGAATTTATTATTCTAAGGCCCCACATGGTGACATTTATACCTAACTGAACATGCTCTTCATCCCTTTCTTGGGTTAAAGTGCATCCCCATAATGTTGCTGCAAGACCAACAAAGGTCATGGTTACAGAAGATGCGCATTGGCCAACAAGCGAGAGAGACAGACTCGGTGCCTTCTAATACCACGACTGTGACCTCTTCGAGAGTCGACCAGGATTATGGCAGGAAAGCCAGAGCAAACACACGACACTGGATTTCTATTCTGACAAGAAGCAGGCCAGTTTTCCATGAAGGTCTTGGGGATGTCACTTCAGGCTTACCTGTGCTTCTGCTTTAGGGAGGTTGGCTAGCCGCCTTATTGGGACCACGGCTTTGTCAGGAGTCAGCATAGGTAAGAAACCTCAAGCATGGAGGTTCCTGGGCTGCCTCAGCCTGCTGATTAGTGCCTTCATCCTGATGCTGATTACCGCGGGAGCAGCAGACTACCAGCCTGCAGCCTTGGCTAAACGACGCAGATAAAAGCTATTCATCCTGCAGCATTTCCTGACAGTGTGCCAGGATAGGCACGAACCAGGAGTTCCCAACCACTGGTTTCATTAGGAGTAAAACCAAATAAAGCAGGCAGTGAAAGGAGGGTTCCAGTCAAGAATTCTCTACAAGATCCTATTTGGTAAGGCTTGCAATTTAACAACATATAAACTAATATGATTTGATTGAGACTAACAGGAATCTGATTCTGACAGACATCCACTCCTTGAGCACTAAGGGCAAGCTAGGAAGCGCGAGGAAGCGGGGAGCAGGAAGGTGCCAGAGAATACCCACAGCCATGCATATGCAGCGACTGATGCATTTTCCTGATGAATCCTCTGCCCAGAGTTTCTGCAAACACACCTGGCTACCTGTCATTTTTAAACCACAAATAATGAGGTGCCCCTGCAAACAGTTACCTGTGAACGCAGTTATTGGTTGAGGAACCAATTTTCTGCAGGTGTAAAAATTGCCTTTCTCAAAGGGAAAACACAGGAGTAGGCAGTTAACTCATTAAAGCCTTTGGAATCAGCTCTGGCTTGCTTTCTCTGGAAGTGATTCTTTCCTTTGGGGTCAGAAGAGCTTAACGGTGATGCAAGTAGATTCCTGCTGTGGTCCAGGCCTCTGTTCTCTTAAGAATAATCAAGGAGACTCAGGAGCTTTGCTTGACATGGATTCTTTCTCTAACCTTTGCTATTGAAACTGAGGAAAATTTAAATCTATTGCAATCCACCATCATAAAAACCATTACATCACACCCATAACAACAACAACAACCTAGTTATATTGTGGTTATATGGGTCAGTGGTGGGAAAGTTATTTTAACAGCCTTTCCAGATAATTATAGGATTATTATTTGATGATATAAAGACAACAGAAAGTTCCTTCCAAAGAGGGAACTGGATTGGAAGAAGAGTCAACCTTTGTGTAGAGAGTCTGACCAGCATACCGAGGGCAAGCGTGATGAAGGCTTACAGGAAGCTTCACGAGAAAAAACGTCATTCTGTCATCAAATGCCTGCCTAGCACACAACTGTCAAGGTCGTCAAAAGTCTCAGGAACTGTGGCAGTTAGGAACTAAGGAGATGATAACCTCAGAAGCCAGTGGCATCCTAGGACTGAGAAGGGACATTAGGCCAAAATAAGGAAATGCGGATGAAGTAGAAACTTAATAATACTGTACCATAGCTCAGGAGTTCAATCTACATTACTGGCAAAATAGTAATATGAGAAAATATATGTGGTATTTGTTAATTAAATGTAGCAAACATAATAACAGAAGGTGTTAACGATAAAGGAAACTAGATTTGGGAGCAGAGGTAAGTAAACACTCCGGATTATGATCTCTGCAGGGAACCACAGAGTTGGCTGGCCTAGCTTGCCTCATGGGTTTTTCAGGATAGAGTCCATGGCTCCTGGGCACAGCGTACCTTCCAGTTCCTGAGAGACCGATGCACTTCTCCAGGCAGTGAAGCACCCTGGCAGCTTTGTGTTTCTCTGTATGTTCCCTTAGTAGTCACGGAAGCATGGGAACTTGACAGAACAATTGGTCTTTGACATTAATCTTGTGTACCCTTGTGTGGCTTGCAACCTTCACTGTATCCTGGCAGCTACAACTGTATTGATCCTGGCAATTGCCATGATATTTTGTTTCTAATAAAGATATAAAAAGTCTGGTTGCTCTCAATAAAATTGTTCTGTGGCCCCTCCAAGCTAGCCTGACTTCATTCCTCACAGCGATATCATGTGGCCTTGGCCCAGTAAGTAACTCAGGCTCTTACAACACTCAAGTTTCCTTTCTTCTTTCTTCATCTTTCCTCCCTTCCTTTTCTTGTCTTATTTCAGCTTTCTGAGACAATCTCTCACTGCAGCACAGGCTGACCTAGAACTCACTGTGTATTCTAAGTGCTCCTCAAACTCACAGAGACCATCCGCAGCCTCCAAACTGCTGAGATGACAGGCAGGCGCCATCACGCACAGCTTCCTCTCATAAACCTAAACGGATCTAACATCTAAATCTATTTAAAGTTTTTAAAGAGGTTGACAAAAAGTAGTTTTTAACATGTTAGCTGTACAGTAGAATCTGAATCTGTGTTGGTGTGTGCACAAGTGTGTGCATGTGCATGTTTGTATGTACGTGTATTTTTAAAATTACATTTGCTTATATGTGTCACACATATGTGTGGAGGTCAGAGGGCAACTTGCTGGAGCTGGTTCTCTCTTTCTGCTATGTGGATCTATGAAATCGAATCAGGTCACATGGCTAGTGGCTACCTGCAGAGCTATCATGTTCACCCTACTCCCGGCTCTTTGAGGAAGAGTCTGCTATGTAGCTCAAGCTGGCCTCAAACTCCCAGTCCTCCTGATGCAGCCTCCCATATGCTGGGATTGCAGGTACATGAGACCATACCCAGCTTATACTTTTTGAATTATTATTTTTTATTAGTCTTTCTGCATTTTCTTCTGTTATGTATGATTTTATAACAGTATATACTGTTATTGGGAAATGTCTCAATAAACTAGACCTTCCAAATGTTGAACTCTTTAATTATATAATTACCAAAACATCTAGCTAGACATGGAGCAAACACCTGTGATCTCAGACCTAGGAAGGCTGAACAGGACAAGGAATTCAAAGCCAGCCAAATCACAGAGAGAGACAGTGTTCTAATCCCGCTTCCCCTCCCTCTCCTTTTTCATCCCCCTCCCCAAACTCCTGTATTTGTTGATATCACCATCAATCTCATCAGAAAAGAAGTGTTCAAAGACTGGGAAGCTGTTGGTATCAAGATGGCAGAGGCAAGTACCAAAACTGTAACTTCTACTCACTGGCTCACACTGCATCACTGGTAACAGATACTGCTCACACTGCATCACTGGTAACAGATACTGCTCACACTGCATCACTGGTAACAGATATTGCTCACTTTCTCACACTGCATCACTGGTAACAGATACTGCTCACACTGCATCACTGGTAACAGATACGGCTCACACTGCATCACTGGTAACAGATACGGCTCACACTGCATCACTGGTAACAGATACGGCTCACACTGCATCACTGGTAACAGATACGGCTCACACTGCATCACTGGTAACAGATACTGCTCATTGTTTTACTTGGAATGACAGTCTTCACTCATTTCCAAGAAATGTTTGTTAAACACTGTGAGGAAATGTCTGCCAAGTTGAATAACCACAACCTGTCAGTCTTTTGTGTAAAAGTTGATAAGTTTTGGGGGAGGGGAGCTTTCCCTCAGGGCAGTCATGATATTTGGTGTGTGGGAGTACCTCATAAAGACTACTTCTCATTTCCTCACCAAAAAATATTAAGAGTACATGTTCTCAAAGTTGAAACTTAACGAAATTAATCATTTTTACTGCCCTATGGAGACTCAGCTTTGACTGAGCTGTCTCCACTTGGTTTTGATGCTGACTCTCTGAGCATCCAGCCATGGGGGGCACAACAGGTTTGGTGCCACTGTCTTAATTCAATGGGTTTTGCCTGTCACTTCTATAGCACCATTACTGGAACTCTCACCCCAGTAAGAAGAGCAGAGTGCCCTAGTATTCGCAGAGAGAGGGGTGGGTGGGTTTTAGGACTCCCGGGGACTTGCAGGGACCCTTACAGCTCTATGACTATTCCATGCAAACTGGCATAAATAACTACCTCTGGATCCAGAAAGCGTACCACATCTGGCTTCATTTTTTTTTGGGGGGGGGGCAGCTCTGACAGGAAGGAAATGGCTGGAACAAAGTCCACCAAACACCCCACCCTCACCCCGCCACTCTCCACAGTCCTTTAAGAAGGCGTTTCCCACCATTTTCCATATCATAGCAGGAGCAGAAAGCCGCAATACTAATATGAAGGGCCTCTCAGGACTGGGTATCTGCTCTCCCAGAACCTGCCCAGACATACCCGATGTGATGGAGAGATAAAGGATACAACATCAGCCCCTACCCAGCAAGAAGTTCAAGTGCTCCTTTGGCCTCTACTAGCTGTGTGACCTGAGGACAGTTAATTAGCATCTCAGTGCCTCCATTTCTTCACCTCTGAAAAGGGAGAATGATGCCACTACCTTCGCATACATGAAGAATGCCTAGAAGATTCCTTATGGCGATTCTGTCAGCTATTATCTTTACCTGGGTGCCCAGGGCTCTCCTAGTTTAGACTGGTTCTCTGAGGAAGACAGTACTGAATCAGACTTGTGGAGAGAGGGAGTATTGCAGACCACCAGAAACTAGACAGGGTCCCACATGAGAAGCTATGCTGGGTAGAGAGAAGAATGCAGAGGTGGACCAGCCTGGGCCTGTCTGCTTTACCCATGGAATATGTCAAGTTACCTTATTAACTAACACACTGATTGATGAGTCGCCACCCACTTGAAAGTCTATAAAAATGCTATTTCCCCTGTGGCTCAAAACTAGTCATTACCGAGTGTCAACCTATTTGCTCCTTGCAGCATGATTTTTTTCGAGATGACGTCAGCAGCAGCAGTGGAGTGGGCCTCGGGCCTTCCAGAAACTCGCTGGCGCTTACGTAATCCAGATCTGGACCCAACCACCCCGATGCTTACTCAAATACCTTGGTTAGATGTGCTGTTTTTATCTTTACTGAACATCTTCTGGCAGCTATGTAGTCTGGCTCATAAAATCATTATAACTAATTAAGAGTTTTAGGCTAAATCTGAAGTTGAATGATTTCAAGGATCCTCTTCATGGAACTATTCAGACTCTGAATTGCCACAATTATAAGGCTGCAAAGAAATGCAAAATCACCATAATAGGAAAATAGTACCAAGGAGCTGACCACTTAAAAATTTAGCCCTTCCCCAGCCGTCCTTCACAGGGAGTTTAACACGGGGAACTAACCACAGCCCTCACGCCAACGTCTTGTCAGTCATTCGGGGCCTGTCCAATGCAGAAGATATTCCAGTTACCACGAATAAAGGCAAACCTACCCACGCATGCAACTGGCAAACGAAGGGTCTATCTGACCCGAGGAAGGAAAAACCTAATGGGGTACTGACACCACAGAAACGCCAAACAAAAACACCTGAAATGTTCATGCATTAAAAGGACCTGGAAATACATGAACTCCTGCAATGTTTTATAGAAAGGGGCCTCCCCTGCAACTAAACAACCAAGTCGCAAAGTGAAGAATATGATGGTTTATTGTCCTAGAATTTTGACAAGACAGATATGCCAAAAATAAATGGAAATCTTGTTATTGTTGATTCTGAGAGTTTAGTTCATGGATGTTATGCAATACAAGCTTTTGTCAAATACAAGTGAGGTATGTTGGTATTATTTTCATTTTTCAATACCAAGTCCTGACCACCTTTTTCCCATCACCCCACTGTGCGGTAAAAAGATTTTATGGGGTTTGGGATTCTAAGTGGCCTGTTTCTGATACCAAGTATCCTGAACTAAAGAGCCTAGTAAAGAAACAGAGAGTCAGGATCTGCTCCGAGAGAGCCCTGGCCTCCTCTCCAGGACTCCACAGCCCTGCTGCGCCCTCTCCTCACCACGGGTGTCCTCCTGCAGAGAGAGGTGGAGCTTCATCCTTCACAAGAGAGTCTGTTTTGTGACAGGAACCCTGGCAGACACAGGAAGAGTCACACCAATCTCCATCAGAAGCTCCTAATTAATTCTACTCCTTCAAAAGCTCTAAACACCTGCAGGCTGGAGTCAGCTCAAACTCTTGCCCGCTAGGAGTAAGCCAGCGGACTTTAAGAAACACGCTGTTTACTACTCAGCAGGCCCAAGTGAGCATGGCCTTCCCTTTGCCTCCGAACAGCTCTTCTGTAGTTAGCTAAAACCAAGACATCAGAGACCAAGGGATGATGCTCACCTGAGGAACACGTGTAAAGTGACTTGAGTTTCTCACGACTTACACTGGATAAGGACATCAAATATTCTAATGAGCATTTAGAAGTCCAGAACTTTGAAAAGACAGAGTTCATATCTCTAATGGATCTGCAAAGAGTTCCTAATATATGGGGGTGTGTATGTGCAAATATTTCATCTGTGAGATAAATTATTTATGATATAATACCAATGCCATAGTTACATAAATTGACTTCCCTTCACCACACAATTCAGATACGGCACAGCAGCTGGACAATGAATCTGAGAAATGGCTTCTTTCTTTCTTTCTTTCTTTCTTTCTTTCTTTCTTTCTTTCTTTCTTTCTTTTCTTTGTTGTTTGTTTTTTGGGACAAGGTTTCTCTGTAGCTTTGGGAGCCTGTCCTAGAACTAGCTCTTGTAGACCAGGCTGGCCTTGAACTCACAGAGATCTGCCAGCCTCTGCCTCTGGAGTGCTGGGATTAAAGGCGTGCGCCACCGCCAGGCTGGAATGGCAATTCTTGAGGCCATACTTCTTTAGTTTACAGCAATACTACTTATCTTCCTTTCTGTACTTGTTCTCATGGGACTGGGAACTTGAACTCAGGCGGTCAGGCTTGGCTGCAAGTGTCCTTGCCCGCTGTGCCATCTCGCTGGCCCTTAACTCAACTTTTCTGACTTCCCCCACATGAGGACTTTCACAAAAGATCCCGACCCTGACTCTGCTGCTGCTCCCAGCGGCAGTTGACAGTTGACTCCGTGTTTCTAATATTTTTCTTGAAAGTCCTTCAAAGATCAGAGTGTGTGCCAGTACCTAGTAAAACTGCCTGGCAGATAGATGGAAATCTCCCTTGTTGAGACTTTTACCTCAGTTCTGAATCTGTGACTAGCATTTTAAAACCTGAAGCGGGCTGAAGGGAGAACGTGAAGTATTTTAACATGTGAAAGGCCAACCAGCCTGGCCAGGCCTGGGTACTTACTCTCTCACAGAGCTCTTCAAACGTGCAGTCGGCAACGGTTCCGCAGGCTTTATTCAGCCGCAGCGCTCTGCCTTGCACTTTTAGAATCCTTGGTCTAGTTACTATGGGAACATGAACAAAGACTCAATCTTGTCTGGATAATTACTATAAAATTCATCTCTTACAGATAGGAAATGCATAGCTTGATGAATAATAGCACATGATTCAACACATAAATTAGACAAAATGCTGATACAATGACTGCCACTTGAGCGTGGCATCAACCCATATACAGCAATGGAACTTATTAATTGGTCAGTGGAGATTGGGCATTGTGCTCTAAATGTATTCTCTTTCAAGAGAAATTAACTTACGTACAATCATTTTGTTTCTGGGCCAGCTCATCAAACAACTTATCCATGACAGCCTCCACATCAGCTTCACTTGTGCTACAGTGAAAAGAATAATAGAATATGAAATTAATAACACTTGAAGCCAACATCAAACAGCTGCCTGAGCCTGCTTAGCTTTTTGCCCATAAAAAAAGAGAGAACAGGGTGATAGTCTCTAAATACAAACATTAGATTCAGAATACACTTAAAAGCAGAGAATATTAACTCTCAGGTAGACGATCCTGCCTTATTTGCATACATTGAAAGACTTCTGAGCTTCTAGATGCTTCCAGTAATGAGACGCTACAGGCAGAGTAAATCCATTAATACTATGTGTACACAATGAGAAGAAAGCGCCTGACTCTCGCTTGCATGGCAAACAAGAGCAAATAGGCAGGGCAGTCAAGCATCCAGCAAGTACCCTTTGAAATCTCTCCTGAGAGGGCACACGTGAAATGAAATATTGAGGGTGTTTTTAGAAAAACCAAGCCAAGCGACTGGCGGAGAGGCTCGAGCACTCGGGATAAAATTGCTAGCCCCCAAAGACCAACTTGATCTGCACATGAGAAACTTTCTCAGATTCTACATGTCTGAAGACACACAGGACAGACTCCCGTCAGGAGGAGGACAATCGCAGAGCACAGTTTCCCCAAGCCCCCTCCTTGGGCGCCTTCTACAGTGCAGCTAGGGAGCAGCTCTCCCAGCCTTTTGTATTCTAATTAGAAATCACCATATGCTTATGGAGCCACACACAGAAAAGTGACAGTGCTGTGGCCTCTTTCCTTCTCACTTTTTTTTTTTCAAAGAGTTGATAAATTAACAGTCAATAGAAGAAAAACTGGTAGAAGAGAGGCCGGTCCAAAAAAAAAAAAAAAACTTGAAGTGAAAATCTAAGTTTCCTCTTCTCCCACAAACAAACGTCCACAAGATGACCTGCCAATATGCTTCATTTTGACACAAATAAATTTTAACTAATTGTGGAAGCAATTGACACCAGCTTTAATAGTGTCTCATTGAAAATTAGTCATTAAGATGAAGTTGAAACTAAACAGAATCTTTCTTAGCAGGTTGCTGGCATTTAACATATAACCACGAATCCCTCCACTGTAGCAGAGGCCACACTTAGAAACGCAGCACCGCGGGCATCGTTAGGGGCCAGCGCCACCCCCCTCCGTGGGTCTCAAAAGTGGCATTTGCCATGGCCGGACTCCATATGCTATTTGACTTCCATACCATCCTATGAGACCTTTAAATTAAGCCACGTTAAAATAACGAGATGACACTAGATAAAGAATGATTCAAGGGGACAATCACCCAAATTTAATTTTTTTTATTACACTTGCATGCATGTGGAGGCCAGAGAAACTCATGGGGGTCGCTTCTCTCCTACCATGTGGGTCCTCAGGTTCAATGTGGGGCATCAGGTTGGGCGGCAAACACTTTTATCAGCCCCACAAAGCAAATTTAAAATTACTAAGAACCCAAAAAGTCAGTGTAAATGCCGATGTCACATCAACCACCTGGATGTTAGAGGTCAATCCTGGAACTCATTTAGAACAATTTCTACCATGCAGTGGCGTGTGTACACACAGGGTTTGTTTGGTTTTTGAGAAGTGGTGTGTGTGTGCGTGCTTGAGTGTGTATGCTTGTGTGTGCAGATGTGCAGTGCTTGTGCCTGTGGAAGTCGGAGGCTGGCACCAGGATGAGAGTCGTTCCCCAACTGGCCAGGCTGACTGACCATGGGCTCCAGGCTACCTGGAGTTTGCACCACCACCTCCAGCACTGGAATTTCCTAAGTGTGACTCTGTGCCTGGCTTTTATGTGAGTGCTGGGAATCCAAACTCAGCACCTCATGTTTGCGCGGCAAGTACCTTACCAGCTGTACCATCTCTCCATCCCTGATTTAAAAAAAAAAAAAAAAAAAGATAACCAGGCTGACCTTGAACTTGTGCTCCTCCTGCCTTAGCCTCCAGAGTGCCTGGTTAACATCTACTTAAAATGATTTTACTTTACTTATTATTACCCATGTATGTTGGGGAGCACGTATATGCCACAGTGTGCATGTGAGATCAAAGGACAGCTTTGGAGGTCAGTTTGCCATAAATGGGTTCTGGGAATCGAACTCAGGCCCTCAGACTTTCTCGGCAAATCCCTTTACCTACTGAGTCATCTCACGGGTCCTAATGGCTACTTGTCAAGGCAGACAGAATGGAGCACGCGGAGCAGGGGAATAGTTTCTCAGGACAGCACCTGCCTAGCAAGGCAAGACCCAGCATCACACACACACACACACACACACACACACACACACACGTGCGCGTGCACACACACGATCTAGTGGGTCATATTCAGGCCACCAGGCTTGCACAACCAGTGCTTTGCCTATGGATCCATCTTGCTAGGCTGCATTAACTTTTTTTAAAGATGAGCATTAGTGAAATAAGGAGAAAAAAACACTTTAATTACCCAGTTACATTAGTCTAAAAGGCCAGTGTGCACTTCCAAATCAAATGTAAGCAGCTTTGAGGATGTCTTGCACTTGTATCAAAATCCTCGGGCGAATCTAAACCTTGCAGCGTGTCCAAGGGGGGAACAAAGCTGACCTTTGTTGGACCAGCATGCAGCAGTGAACTCCTCACACTACTCTGATCTTGCCCTGGAGGTGACATCATCGCCACGTGTCCACAGAAAGGAGGACGGAGATTCAGAGCTATGTCACTTACCTAATCTAATATTAGATTAATTATTAACCTGATATACAAAGACATAAACTGTCTGTGTGACAGAAAATATAAAAAAGGCAGGGCACACTGCGAGCACTATGGCAATATTTATGTCATGCCATACACAAATGTGTCACCACACAAAACTCCAACGGAATCTCTCAATCTCTCTCTCTCTCTCTGTTTTGTTTTGTTTTGTTTTGTTTTTTCGAGACAGGGTTTCTCTGTAGCTTTGGAGCCTGTCCTGGAACTAGCTCCTGTAGACCAGGCTGGCCTTGAACTCACAGAGATCTGCCTGCCTCTGCCTCCCGAGTGCTGGGACTGTTAAAGGATTCTTAAGAAGCTGCATGAAAAGATGGCGCAGTTGGTAAGGAGTCCCTGTGCTGATGGTAACGTTAAGAGGAGGCTTGGTTAATGAATCCATTTCTGGAGTCAGAGTTGTCAGGATGGAATCTCTCCCTAAATGTCTGTGTTGAGAGCCTGGGGCTGACTTGCTGTGATCTCTGTGGACCAATAAACAGAGGGCAAGTTTAAGGCTGAACTTGGTAAGACTATTATCCTTCCCCTGCCCACTGCCACCCACTTCTCAGGCAAAGCTCTGCTTTCTGAAACTTCTACAACCTCCGAGAGCCAACAGCTGCGACCAAACACATGAGTGGGGTCTTAATTCAATCCACAGCCACATAGCTATTCCACTCATAGAAGGCCACCCATGAGATAAAAACGGCTAACTTCTGGAAGAAGGGTCGCCGAAGGAGAGATCCAGCCATAGGGAATGGGATTAAGTCCGGGGGGGGGGGGGGGGGGGGGGGTGGGGGGGGGGGTGGAGGGGAGAG